>NC_071293.1:15275373-15305373 GCF_943737925.1 Anopheles nili | reverse complement strand
TTTGCATCGTGACGCACAACAATTGGGATCGTCACGTGTTTCTATCTCGTTCTTTCAGTACAAAAACTATCACCGCCCTCTTCCTGCGCTTCAAAACTGTTTGGAAGTATTCGGAATGAATGGTAGGTTGATGATGGGAATCGCGATATCGGGGGATGGATAGGTATTATTTTCATATGTATAACCGATCGGAGTATTACCTACGGAACGTGCACTACTGATGTGACAGTCTCATCGCTTCCGTTCCCGTTCGTCACGATTCTCACAAATCCGTTGTTGCTGATGTGGAAATTTGATCTGGTTTGAAGTACTTTGTGACGATCATAATGTTGCTAACCTGACGAACTTGATGTAGCTATTTCGTACCCTCTTAAATCACTTTATCCGCAAAGTATGTTTAAAAATGTTAAACGAATTTGGGATAATAGTGCAGCTCTACATGCGCGGTGTGTTTCTTGCTATGGAATTTTGATATTATGATTTGTTTTTTTACATCGTCATCGTCATTTGCCATATATCGTACCCTGGCCAAATGTTTTTTTAAATAGCAGTATAATTCCTTCTATGGATCCAAATAAATTTATCTTAAATGTCAAGGATTTATTTGCAAGCCGATAAATTATAGTTTTTTCCGATGATCGGATGTGAGATTTTGTAGATAAGTTGTTGGTGATACGTCGACAGTTTCAGTTTTGTTTTCCATCAATCCTACAGTTGTTTTTATTGTTCTTCTTCTTCTTATCTGGCGCTTTCAAACTTGAGCACGTCGTAAAGACATGGCCTGGTGACTAACAATTTTCCAGGTAGCTCGGTCCATGGCTGCAGCTCCATCCCCTGTCGCATCTGATATCCCGCAGGTTCTGCTCCACTTGGTCCATCCACCGAGCACGCTGTGCTCCTCGTCGCCTTGTGCCGGACGGGTCGCTGGCGAGAACCTTCTTGGTGGGGCATGATTTCGGCATCCTCATGACATGCCCCAACCAACGAATCCTGCCGGCCTTTGCCACCGTCAGAATGTTTGGCTCATCATACAGCTCAGCTAGCTCGTGGTTCATTCTTCTCCTACACCCATCGGTTAAAAAAGGGCCTGAGAGGTAGCTGAGCTAGCGACACTTCCCTGCTGCCAGGAATCACTCAAAATAACTCACGACAGAGGCTCTCAAGAGGCTTGAAATTTGCGGTTTTGTCGTCAAAAATGCAGCCGCGGCCGGAAACGCTCGTGCGTGCTTCGACCCTTTTCCCCTTCGCTTCCATTTCTCATTTCTGCAGCTCAGTTTCTTTCAAGGTAGAGAGAACGCAAGCCGCGAGCGCAAGCTTTGAGCGCAATTTCGCTCGCGCTTACGGCTGCGCTCTCTTTCAGAACAAACGCGCAGACGGAAGAACCTACAAGAGGGAATACAGTACATTTTATTGCGTTTTTCATATTTCATTATTTTGTTTGCGGTGGCGTCTTTCAGCTGCGTGTACGGGGAATAAACGCCTTCATTGTCCAGTAGCACTGTTTGCCTGCATCGTCCAATTGCATGTAGTTCACGTTTATCAGCAGTATTTCCAGTGGTGAAATGCTGCGACATAATTTTCTCGTCCAACAGGAGCAAACATGAAACAACGACGGATAATAAACCTGCATAGTCCTGCATAGTAGTTCCCTCGTCAAGCAGCAGCAAACATGAAATAAGATAATGAAAGTGTTAGAAAACAGATCAAACTCCAATTGCGATGATTTTTAACCTACCTCAACGGTAACGCTTCCTCTGAAATGATGCGACCTTTCTCCAAGAACAGCACTTGCACACTGGTAGTTTGAGTTTTCTCTTGAACTTACCCGTACTCTTCGCCGTTTGCTTCGATCCACTAATTTGCTAAGTCCGCTTCGCCAACGCATCGGCTGGACTTAGAATTTGGAAAAAACGCGCACACAAACCCAAAATCGCTGCTGGCAGCCGCACACATGCACACGCACTAGGGTGCGAAGGTGCAAAGCGGAGAAATCTAGCCCATTTCGTTCGCTTCGTGCAGCCAGGCGGGGAAAAATCACCCAAAATCACTCAAACCGATGAGGGGTAGGTAAAAAATCATCTTTTGTCTCTTTCCCGCTACCACAGAGCTTCGGCTTTCGTCAGCAGGGTTGCTCAGCCGCGCGATCGGATACACAAGCGCTTTCGTGCCTTTTCGGGTTGCTTTCAGTACGTTTTTTCTAGTGTGGTGGTTTTTCTTTCATTCGCCCTTCCCTGCATTCTAGAGACCAGACGCGCTGATCATCGCTCTCTCTCTCTCTCTCTCTCTCTCTCTCTCTCCATAAGCCAAACACATGAAAATTTGGGTACATGCGTAGTGTCTACGTTTATTCATTTTTTACCTGCATGGTTTACACACGTGGGGTTCTTCCACTGAATCGCTTGAATTCAACGGCGGTGTCATTCAGAAGGCTTCAAATTTTCCAAATTCAAATAGTTCAGCATTTGTTGATATCGTTCAGCGGCATTTGAATTGGCGGTATGCATCAATTTCCTTATTAGGCAGTCTTCTTCAACAGCATATTCGGCGAATAAATCAAATCGAAATCAAAGATGCAATCATATGTTTAAGAACAATGCTTATAAGCCTACCTGAGTAGTTAAACCCAGAAACGACAAGTCCTCAAAAACAACACTCTCACATTACGGTGGTCGGTTTGGACTGAAAATTCTTTAAGCCCGCTTGGCTGGCGTGTCATTAACCACCGAATGTGGAAGCACGCATACACTCTAGCAAAACAGCTTGCGCTGTTGCACACATGCAAACCAAAACGGGTTGAGCAGTGAATTTATGCTCAACACATGCTCAATTTCCAGTTCGGCTAGCGTTGTGAAAGCGAGAAGCAGATAGGGTAGAGCTTCTTTTCTCTTTCTGGCTACCGCAAATCTTCGTCAAAAAGTCTCCTGGGAGTAGACCGGATTCCACTGAACAATGCATCTCTGAATTTCGCAACTGATTTTATTGTTATTGTTGCCATGATAGTTTCGAAATTCGAAAATTCTTCGCTAATAATGTACATGTTGTATTCGATTCGAGCGCTTTTTAACTCTTCTGGCACATGGAGTTTTCATAAACGACCTTGTCACACAATCGAAGGGTTTTCATTTCTTCGACTGAGAAAAATTTTCAAGCATGCCGATCATTCTGGCACATGCAAAAGAATTATGCGTCCCATTCAGTCAAAACACGAGCGAGACCGCTGCACAAGATTTATAGCATGCCGTTTTGTTTAGCACATGGGCCGCGTTTTCTCCTCCCATTCGACGAGCCCTCTTTGATTCGGCTGTGCGCTGTCGTAGGGTGAATCCTTTGTTTATTTAGGGTTCGATCAGCGCAGGCCGCTCTACCTGTGATTGGGTTGCCTTTACCTTTTTAACTCACGTTGACGATACCCTAGCAATGCTACTGCTATTCCGTTTGTGAGGTAATGTTTTATGATCAGCGATCGCATGTGGACAATGATTACGGTACGAGCATGATATTTTACCAGCGGCATAAACAAAAACACGTATGAAATGCAAACCGCCAACCATATCGTCATTGGGATTCTCAATCTAACTCCCTTGGTTTGTATCAATGAAACGATAATAAACAAAATAACACTCTTGTTTACTATCACCGGTGCAAACGATGCATGCAATCTACCATATGAATCTACACCCGATTTACAATCACTGCGTGAGATATGCGTATTGCATGGAAGCATTCGTACATCATGTGCTCACATACGTTGTAATCCATCCCCACTCCGGATCTATTTTTGGACGCATGCATCGCCGCCATCGATCTTCGTCCACACGTAAATCAAAAGGCAATGCATACCCCTTAAGGTTGAAGACGCCAAATTGCTCAACCCATCGACGCTGAAGACCCATCGCCAGCCCGACCAGCCATATCAACATCGGTTCCCTGTATTCTTCCAAGTCTCAACAGCCCCTTTCAAGCTAACAAATAAAATTTGCCTTTCTATAGCTAGCATCAGCGCACGTGGTAACGGACGGTACTTGTTTTGAGTCGACAAAGCATGTGGGACAGTACACGCCGGCGGGGGAAAGAACCCAAAGTGTGAAGGAAGCGAATATGAAAGAACATAGAATAACACAACGACCCTACTCAAAATCGGTAGGCGGAGCATCGAATTTTATGACACATTTTTTGCACCGGACGACGTGCATCCGACCACCTTGACAGCCGGCTCTCAACTGACGTGAGAGAATTTTCGAGTGACTTATAAAGCAAGAATCGTAAATGTTATATTTCTGATGAGATATTTGACAAGGCTGTTCGACGAGTCGAAATTTTGAGGATCCTATACATTTCGTGAGTTCCACCGTTGCTTGGGAACCAGCTCACACAGCTGATCGTTCCAAAAGAGTTCCATCGTTCCAGAGAGTCCCAGTGCGCGTTCAAATAAGAGATAGAGTGAACGCCGTGCGACAGTCAATAGCACCGGACGGTGAGTAAGCTCACTTTTTGGTGGAGTAGAGAAGAGGCAGTGAGTGGAAGTGAGAGCAAAGAGTGAAACGATAGCTTTGACGATGAATTTTTCTCGGTTGTGAATGAGATGGGTAGCGAGAGGTAGAGCGATAGTTCATGAAGGAGCAACATTATACTCGAAAATTTCTCGTCGGGAAATCGGTTAGGTAAAAAATGTAATGCTTACATGGTAAATATACAAGTAAAAGTAAGCTTACAAGTAAAATACTGTCGAACAAATTTCACCGTTAATTTAGTTGTGCCCAAAAAAATATTTTGTTCAAAATGTATTTAATTGGTGGGGGGGGGGGGGGTTGTTGAGTGCGTTGGGTTGTTGGGGTGGGAGGTTGACGTTTTACATAAACCTCTCTCCGCAATCACCAATTGGATTGCAGATCTGGTTGTTGAGTGGGTTGAGTGGGTTGAGGGGGTTGTTGGGTGGAGGATGGGTTGATATTTTGCATAAATCCCCACTCCTCCCTCCCCCCCACTACCTAACAACCATTCAGTTTTCAAACCAACAATGCTGTGTGACGAGGACTTTAATACATGAAAGCCATGGAAAGTTTCCCAAAGACACAAGACTAGATTTGTAAAAAAGCACATTTTTGAATACTGATAGGCATCCTCGAAATAACGTCTGGATGAAATAAAAATGTAGAAATTTTATTACTCAAATTTCTACTGATTTCTATGTTTTAGAAACTTATACGATTTTAATTACTAGCCAACGAGAAATTTACGTGTATAATGTTGCGATCTCACTCTATCTACTGTCTGTTTTTATTCCCCTCTCACTCATCAGCCTTCATGACCACTGTCACTCAACCTCTCGCTACCCCTTTCATCCACAACCGAGAAAAATTCACCATCAAAGCTATCGTTTCACTCTTTGCTCTCGCTTTCACTCACTGCCTGTTCTCTACTCCACTAAAAAGTGAGCTTACTCACCGTCCGGTGCATTTGAGTGTCTCACAGCGTTCACTCTATCTCTTATTTGAACGCGCACTGGGACTCTGTTTTGAAACGATCAGCTGTAATGGCGCGTGTCCACCTATCGGGCTGATCGAATGAGTTGCCCATCGGACCAGCTGTTGACATATCAATTGTCAAAAATTGTATGGAGTCCGCTTGCTGGTTTGGTCCGAGCAATGGACACGCAAAACTTACGTGGTGCTCATTGCACTCGTTTGTATATTTAGTTTTTCTATTTAAAAACAAATCTAAAAAAAATCAATTAATTATTTCTCCTTTTGCTATGAAATAATAGTGTTATTGTAAATACGGACCCGTTCAAAACTGTTTAAATTTGAAACTGTCATTGAGACAGCTCCCTGCCGACAAAATCAGTCAAAAAATCCCCTGAACAAACCCCGAACACTCCCTGTTCGGGCGACATCTGTTCAGGGTCGGTGTTCGGGCGGCTCGGTTCGGTCGGCTCGTTCGGTTCGTTCGGTTTTCTTGGTTTGTTCAGTTTGTTCTCATATTTTCATCGGTCTCTTCCCTTCTCAAAAGAGAGCGCGAACCGAGAGAGCAAAAATAGTATGCGCTTCCCAGGAAGCATTTTGGCGAAGATCTCTGGTAGCCAGAAAGAGACAAAGCTCGGTCCTATCTGCTTCTCGCTTTCACAACGCTAGCTGAACTGGAAATTGAGCATGTGTTGAGCATAAATTCATTGCTCGACCCGTTTTGGTTTGCATGTGTGCAACAGCGCAGGCTGTTTTGTCAGAGTGTGCGCGTGCTTCCACATTCGGTGGTTGAATGACGCGCCAGCGAAGGGGACTTAGAGAATTTTCAGTCTAAACCAACCACCGCAGTGTGAAAGTGTTGTTCTTGAGGACTTGTCATTTCTGGGTTAAACTACACAGGTAAGCTTATAAGCATTGTTCTTAAACATATGATTACATCTTCTAATCCATGTTTTCTGATTATATGTTGGCTTTTACGCGATGAGAGGAAAAATCAACACCATTTATTCGCCGCATATGCTGTTTAAGAAGACTGCCTAAGATGGAATTTGATGCATACCGCCAATTCAAATGCCGCTGAACGATATCTAGAAACGCTGGGTTACAGCTGTGCTACCGTGCTACCTAGCAAATTTGAAGCCGTCTCAATGACGCCGCCGTTGCATTCATGCAATTCAGTGGAAGAACCTCACGTGTTTAAACCATGCAGGTAGAAAAAAACGCAGTGCAGTGAATAAACGTAAGCACTACGCATATCCCAAAACTGCATGTGTTTGGCTATTGAGAGAGAGAGCGGGTCGATCTCTCTAGAATGCGGGGAAGGGCGAATGAAAGAAAAACCACCGCACTAGAAAAAACGTACTGAAAGCAACTCGAAAAGGTGCGAAGGCGCTCGTGTTTCCCGATCGCGCAGTCGAGCAACATTCGCCTGCTCGACCGCTGCTCGACCGCAATTTTGTCCGTTGGGTTACGGCTGCGCTCTCTTTCAGAAAAAAATTCGCAGACCAGACAACGTACACAGGAATACATTTCACTTTATTGTCTTCTTGAATTTCGGTTGTTCTTTTTACCAACGCCTTGGTTTTGGCAGCGTTGGTGTCTTTCAGCTGTGTGAACGGGGAAAAAACGCCATTGTCGCCTAATAGCACTGTTTTCCTGCATCGTCCAGCTGCATGTAGCTCACATCTATCAGTATTTCCAGCGGTGAAATGCTGTAACATAATTTACTCGTCAAACAGCAGCAGACATGAAACAAGATAATGAAATTATTATTAGAAACCAGTTAAGACTCCAACTGCGATGATTTTTAACCTACCTCAACGGTAATGCTTGCAAATCGACCTTCCGCTAGGAACAGCACTGGGATACTGGCAGTTGACGTTTTTTCTTGAACTTACCCGTACTCTTCGCCGGTTGCTTTGGTCCACAAATTTGCTAAGTTCGCTTCGCCGGCGTATCGGCCAAGTTGGTTGGACGCGCATACTATAACATAATTATCTTGCGCTGATGCATACATTCAAAGATACTGGAAAACGACGGTTCAAACCAGAGAATTCGAGCGTCATTCGCTTGCTCGGTGCAGCCGACCACCACGCTGATAGCCAAAACCGCACACACATGTGAAGAAATCACGTGAAACAGGTAGTAAAAGAGCGAGAGATCCGAGCTTCGGGCCCATTTTGGCTCGGATTTGTCGGCAGGGCTCGCCGTGTCCGACGATGTCCGATAGCGTAGGTCCACGACTCTGGAAAACACAAATTGGTCGCTCATTCTCATTCACTCAATACTAGTCGCTCATTCTTCTAGCTTGGTCCGAATGGTGGACACGCGCCATAAGAGCTGGTTTTTGGTCCGTCGAGTTATGAAGAAAATCACAATATTCAGATATATTTTCTTCTGAATGACACGTATTCATTCCATACCGAACAAATTGTTTCGATAATATTGAGACTGCAAATTTGACATATGCTCAAAAAAGTTGATTCCTGAATAAAATGAATGCTAACTGCATTGAAACAATTTACTTTCTAAACATTACTATTATTAATTATGATGACATTATTAGTTTAAGGATTCAAATCAAAACAAAATGTTTTGTTAAATTTATTAGGATCATGAAAAATTTATCCGTTCATGTGAATTCCGCTGCTTAATGAGGTTGACTGCAGTATCAAGCGCCTACACATACCTTCACAACGAACAACCACATGCGCGCATCACTGATACACATAAAGAGATTTGCGTGCAAACAAAAAAATATTTTTGTCTACACTACTGATCACCACTGAGAGTAGTCTCAGATACTCACTTCTTCCGAGCCTTTTCCTGTTATTTATGTATGACAAAAAGGTGGGTTTTCTTCGGCTACTGTCAATCACTACATGCTCTAAAGTATTTTCGGTGAGATATTAGTGCAGAGAAATAAAACGTTAAAAAAAGTGTAATCCAAGTTTTAAATACATCGGTAAGTTAATAGATGATGATGTATTGGTTTAATAAAATTTTTGCATACAAATTTACAAAGGTGATGATGAATACTACTGATTTTGCAACTTCATCGCACACTACGCGGTTTCGATAACAGGGAGCGCCGACTTTGTTGGCGAACATTTCGGTTAGGTATGCAACTCCACTGGAGCAGACAGCAGCCGAGCGAAATCTACGCTTACATCGGAAAAGGCAAGCGATGTACCGGCTTCGTAAACGTACCGCCAACAGTACTTCATTGGAGCGCTCTTCAGTGCGCAATCGAGCCGGTGACCAACAACGCTCTTGATCAGCAGAATGTTGCCGCTGCATTGCAACTTCCAACATACATGCTGCATTGCAAAGACCGGAAACTCTGAGTGTCGTTACGTCTAATGATCATCCTCGTCTCCGTCAACGTCGGGAGCATGAAGCAGAACAGCGACGCCGGGTCATTTAACGTTTTGGTGGACGAATGTTGAAGGCAGGACTCGGATATCACGATGAAGCCCTTCTTGATGGGTCAGAAAGACATCGTTTGGCCCTGCGACAACCGTGTTGCTATTGTGCAGCATTGAAATACCAGGGGAAACACCCTCACTATGCTGCAACAGTGGGCAAATTTCTCTCCCATCTTTTGCTGAGCCATCACCGACACTACTTCTGCAATTCAATAATGCGCAATTTATGCAACGAATTCGCATTTACTTCTTTGGGCGCATCAATACGGGCAAATGATTGTGTACGCCATGATGAAAGTTTCGTTGGTAGTTGAGACACATATAATTATCGTATCCACGGTGCCATTTGTCATCGGATCGGAGACCTTGCTAATCTGCAGGGATATAATGAAATCTTTGCCCAGTTGTATTTCGCCGACTCGAGCTCCGAAAAATAACGTAACGCGATTCTTGACGCAAGAATTGCTTTGGGGGGGGAGGAACTCAATCGGGAAGTGGTTGCCACACTGCAACAAACGTTTGACACGTGTTATCTACTTGGTGCTCTTTTCTCCCATGCGTACGAGCGGTTGGCCCATGATGACAATATGCAACTTCGTAATCATGCAAGGCTGCCTAGCGTCGATCATCGTCGCTATAACCGACCAACCGCCGACGAGGTTGGAAGAATTTTTGTGCGCAACAATACGCATCGCTGCATTATCCATTCTTACATCTCTACCGTGAAGTTGGCTTTACCCATATGAAATTGTTCGGAATGCATGAAGCTCCACCGCAAAGTAATGCTCTACCAGTCGCTACCAGACATCATCCAATTCGTCATTATACTGGAGACAATTTTTCATTACGACAGATTAGTCCTCTCAAGCTTGTAGCATATCGGGTTTGAGACCATTTACTGATCCTACGCGCAGGCATCTGTTGTAACAATTCTACGTCGATTAATACTGCTAGGTAGAGGTACAACGACTAAAGTTCCTGCGCGAACACCAAGCAAAATTGCGAGGGGGCGCATATGCAGGCATCATGGACCTTGCTGATGCCGTAAGCGTTTTCGATGAGGTGCAGCAACAAGCAGCGCCGTCAGTTGCATCAGAGATCATTCGCACATCAAATGCCACTGGCTCTCTGTCGGCACTTGCGTGATTCTAGCACTTTCATTCGTCGGAAGCGATCGATATATGCGTGCTCAATACCAGTATGCTAAGGCGATCATGCGGGCGATGGGAAAACCGGACCTATTTATCACAGTTACGTGCAACCCAAACTGGGCAGAGATTACATAGAGCTTGCTCGCACGTCAACAGGCTGCTGATTGACCGGACCTAACCGCACGTAAGTTTCGATTAAAGTTACAAGCATTTTTGGACGATCTATCCGCAGGCGCTCTCGGACTCCAGGAGGCACGACTTCATGTCATTGAATTGCAAAAGTGTGATCTAGCTCATGCTCATTGCCTACTAATCCTTACCAAAGAAAGCAAGCCTCGGTGACCAGTAGGTATTGGCAGAAATTCCGGACCCTTCAAATGAGCAGCTGCATGAAACAGTACGTAAATGCATGACCGGGTTGCGACCGCGCCGCACAACCAAGTGGGCGAAATACAGCAGTTTGTTGATGCAAGGTACATCTCTGCATCCGAGAGCTGCTCTAGAATCATGCGTTCTGAGCTACTAGCGAAATCGCACACGGTCGTTCAGCTTCCGATACATCTGGAGAATCAACAAAGCATTGCATTAAATGCACAAGACACCGTAGCAACTGTGCTCCAGCAAGGCACACAAACAATGCTCACTCGCATTGTCTTACTTGCATCTAATAACGAGTTTGCTGCCACACAGACGTATCAGGATATTCCCATGTATTATTGCTATTCAACCCCGACGACGGCGCAGCGACTGGCATGACATGGGACAGGAAAAAATTGGATACGTCGATGTCGAAATGACGGCAGTGTCATTGGTAGGTTGATGTCTTGCTCGATGAGACAGAAAGGGTCCGATTTCGTTTGTGGACCTACGCACAGTGGACGGTACCGTATGTCCATTTACAACAAGGCTGCTTCATCAGCAGGACTGCTACAGGATGACACGGAAAGGGATCCTGTACTGCGAGAAGCTGTTTCATTCCGGATGCTTGCCCAGGTCAGGCACTTTTTCGCTCTCATCCTCTCGAAAGAGCTGCCCAAACAACCTCGGCGGCTTTGGGATACTTACGCAGATCACATTTGTGAGGACTTCCATCAAAATAATAGAGAGCGTTACTGAAGAAAAATTTGACCAAAATCAGATTTAGCGGGACATGGAACAGCTTCAAGCATTACAGATCATTGACAATTAAGTGCGTGGGACAACACCATCGAAAAATCTTTTAATGATCCTCGATATGCCACAGCTCGGAGACTCCACGCACTTTCGAAAACATCTGCTTGATGATGCTAACACCAATTCACTAATTGTTTCTGAGCGATCCTATAATTTGAATGATCTAGAAGAAATGCTGAATGAGGAACAGTGTTAAGTATATAACACAATCGCAACGGCAATAGACAATTTTGCAGACCTTGCCAATAACTTCTTCTTCCTCGACGGGCCGGGTGGCACTGGAAAGTCATTTCCGCTACAAAAAAAAATCAAAGCTACACACGCTATCAATCAAAAATTGCGCTCGCTACCGCTACGAGTGGGATAGCAGCGTTGCTGTTGAGTGGAGGTAGAACGGAACACTCAACGTTCAAGTTACCATTGACAATGGATGAACATTCTCAGTGTACTATCCCAGTCCAATCGCATCTAGCAGAGCTCATTCGTCAGGCGTCCTTGATCGTGTAGGACGAGGCTTCCATGAGCAGTCGCTACGCTCTCAAGGCCGTCGATCGGGCACTCCAGGATATAGTCGGCATACATCGGCCTTTTGGCGGCAAGCTGATACTACTTTGCGGTGATCTCCGCCAGATCCTTTCGATTGTAACGAAGGGTACTGATGCTCAGATAGTTGATCAATGTATCAAGAAGAATCCATTGTGCGATCAGTGTCATATTTTGCGTCTACGCGGTTACACGTCTACAAGAGGCCACCGATTTGAAAGAGTTTTCCGAGTTTCTACTTCGTATAGGCGAAGGACGGAATTTCGCCACACTGCAATTGGACTCATCTTTTGCTAAGATACCGCACGACATAAAGCTACCCTGGTGACGGGAGCCGAAGCTCTGTGGTAGCGGGAAAGAGACAAAAGATGATTTTCTACCGGACCTCACCGGTTTGAGCGATTTTAAGTGATTTTTCCCCGCTTGGCTGCACGAAGCGAACGAAATGGGCTAGATTTCTCCGCTTTGCACATTCGTCCTCTTGTGCGTGTGCATGTGTGCGGCTGCCAGCAGCGATTTTGGGTTTGTGTGCGCGTTTCTCCAAATTCTAAGTCCAGCCGATGCGTCGGCAAAGTGAACTTGGCAAATTTGGTGAAGGTCGCATAATCGCAGAGAAAGCGTTACCGTAGAGGTAGGCTAAAAATCATCGCAATTGGAGTTTGACTTGTTGTCTAAAATTGTCATTATCGTGTTTCATGTTTGTTCCTGTTTGACGAGGGAACTATGTCACAATATTTCACCACTGGAAATACTGCTGATGGACGTGGACTACATGCAATTGGACGATGCAGGCAAAAAGTGCTATCGGACTTTGCAGTCAAGCAGTGCTACTGGACGATGAAGGCGTTTTTTCCCCATTCGCTGCTGAAAGACGCCACCGCAAACAAAACGCAATGCAAAATTAAAGAAAACAATAAAATGTGCAGTATTCTCTTTTGTACGTTTTTCCGTCTGCGCGTTTATTCTGAAAGAGAGCACAGCCGTAAGCGTGAACGTAATTGCGCTGGTGGCTTGCCGACCGCTCGCTTTCCGTGAGGATTTAGAGTGAGCATCGAGCAGTCAATCCGGAGGGACGTGTTTGTTGCGAGCGATTACAAGTGGTTAGATCAGAATTACTAACTGTGAATTTAACTATCTTTTAGTTCAAGCAGTTCAAACGTGGCTGTTCATCGCTTGCGATGAACGGCGTGAAGAAGAAGTGGGAGCCCCCCCGCCAAACATCGGACGGGAGCGTTGATTCGGCGGTCAGCGTCCCCGTAGACAAGCGTCGCCGTGAGGAAACTATCAGCAGTGAAAGCAACATGGACGACGAGTTCATCGACCCAAGTAGCATTCGAGCAGTCGATTTGTATGGAAAATTTGACATTTCGAGCGGCTCGAACGGCTATATTCGAACGAACCCTCGTAATTTCGATCTGTTCGACTGAGGCCTTAAAAGATCGCCGACCGCTCTCTCTCCGTGAGTCGCAGGCCGGCTGTCGAGGTGATCGGATGCACGTCATCCGGTGCAACAAAAAAAATGCGTCATAAAATTTGATATGCTCCGCCTACCGATTTTGAGTAGGGGCGTTGCATTATTTCTATGTTCTTCATTTTCGCTTCCTTCGCATTTTGGGTTCTTTCCCCCCGCCGGCGTGTACTGGTCCCACATGCTTTGTCGATCCAGATCAGGTACCACCGTCCATTGCCACGTGCGCGCTGGTGCTATAGCTATGGAAGGGCAAATTTTATTTGTTAGTTTGAAGGGGCTGTTGAGACTTGGAAGAATACAGGGAACCGATGTCGATATGGCTGGTCGGGCTGGCGATGGGTCTTCAGCGTCGATGGGTTGAGCAATTTGGCGTCTTCAACCTTAAGGGGTATGCATTGCCTTTTGATTTACGTGTGGACCAAGATCGATGGCGGCGATGCATGCGTCCAAAAATAGATCCGGAGTGGGGATGGATTACAACGTATGTGAGCACATGATGTACGAATGCTTCCATGCAATACGCATATCTCACGCAGTGATTGTATATCGGGTGTAGATTCATATGGTAGATTACATGCATCGTTTGCACCGGTGATAGGAAACATGGGTGTTATTTGGTTTACTATCGTTGCATTGATACAAACCGAGGGAGTTAGATTAAGAATCCCAATGACGATATGGTTTGCCGTTAGCATTTCATACGTGTTTTGGTCTATACCCCTGGTAAAATATCATGCTCGTACCGTAATCATTGTCCACATGTGATCGCTGATCATAAAACATTACCTCACAAACGGAATAGCAGTACCAATTGCACGGGTACCGTCAACGTGGACGAAAAAGGTAAGGGCAACCCAATCACAGGTAGAGCGGTCTGCGCGGGTCGAGACCTAAATAAACAAAGGGTTCACCCTACGACAGCGCACAGTCGAATCAAAGAGTGCAACGCAAATGGCTTGCGAGAGCCAAACGATGGGCTTATTCTCTGGTGCTGTTTTTACGCTCAGGTAAAATGCTCGTCGAATGGAGGGGGAAACCGCGGTGCATGTGCTAAACAAAACGGCATGCTATAAATCTTGTGCAGCGGTCTCGCTCGTGTTTTGACTGAATGGGACGCATAATTCTTTTGCATGAGCCAGAATGATCGGCATGCTTGAAAATTTTTCTCAGTCGAAGAAATGAAACCATTCGATTGTGTGACAAGGACGTGTATGAAAACTCCATGTATCAGAAGAGTTAAAAAGCGCTCGAATCGAACATCGCTAACGTTAAAGCAAAAATGTTACTTGAGGAAGTGCGTTCTCGCGGCAGTGGTCGTCGTGCGAAGGCGACGAAAAGCATGGCTGCGCTTCCAGCGCAACCGGCGCACCAAGCGCCCCAAGCGAAAACCTCGCCAAAAAGCGCGTCGTTTCGTCTTCCACCCATAGTGGTGAAGACAAACGCATACCATCAGCTTCGTGCTGATCTGTCGTCAATCGCTGGGGTTGAGTTCCAGTCGATTGGTATTGTTTTCAAGCTGCACGTCAAGCAGGAGTCGACGTATGCAGCAATCATTTCTTATCTCACCGCCGCTCGCGCTGAGTTCTACTCACACGACAAGCGTGGTGAGTAGCCTTTCAAGGCAGTGCTTCGGGGGCTCCCTGAGTTCCCTGAAGAAGAAGTCATGGAGGCTTTGCGCGCTCTCCAGCTAGACATTTTAGCTGTGCATAAAATGCACCAAAAGCAACGTTTGGACCAGTTCAACAAGAACTGTTTGTACCTGGTCCATTTTAAGAAGGGCTCCACTTCCTTGGAAGCCCTCAAGTCAATCCGCGTGGTTGACTGTTTGCGTGTACGCTGGGAGGCGTACCGTGGCCATAAAGGCCGTCTCACGCAGTGTCAGCGCTGCCAAGCTTTTGGCCATGGCGCTCGAAACTGCAATATGCGCAAGAAGTGCGCAATTTGCTCACTGGAGTATGACTCCAGTGAATGTAGTCTTGACGAAAATTTGCCTCCTAAGTGCGCTAACTGTGGATCAAATCATCGTAGCAGCGATCCCAGCTGCTCGAAACGTGAGCGGTACCTCCAGGTTCGCCATAGTGCGGCAACTGGCGGTAAGCGCTCAGTGAATACAGGCACCCCTAGAGCGATGCCTGTTCCTCCCATATTTAACAAAGCTTCGTTCCCGGAGCTTAAACCTCGAGGCCCACCTAAGCAAGCTGCCTCTTCTTCAAATTCCTCGGCTGCTCAGACTGCAAAGTCTGTGAAAGCCATTCAAAATCCAACGCCGACTGTTTCCACAGTTCGGCCTTCTAAACCTACTGGAGCCAATCGTTCATCGCAGAGAAAGGCCCCAGTACCTCCTACCGTCGCTACTGGACCCCAGTTTGCGGCGATTGTCAATAATCCTGCGCCTACTGCTGCAGTTCCCAATCAGCCTGTCTCGACAGACTGGTCCGTTCGGTTGGATATGCCCATGTTAATGGAATTATTCTCCACGATGATGGATTGGCTCTATGCATGCCGTAACCGACGTGAGCAATTTGCAGTGCTTGCGGAGCTTGCCATACGCTATGCATGCTAAGCTTACCGTAGTCACTTGGAACGCCTGCTCAGTCAGGCCTAAGCAGTTACTTTTGACTGACTTTTTAACAAGGCATATCGTTGACGTGGCCTTGATTACGGAGACACATCTCCGACAAAGTGATAATTTTTCTTTGCCAAACTACACCGTCCTTCGTTTGGATCGTGCTGATCCAAACGTTAAGGGAGATGGAGTGGCAATTGCCATTCGGCATGGCATTCGGTTCACTCCGGTACCACACTACAATACCATGATGGTTGAAGCCCTTGGAGTAGAACTCTATACTCCTATGGGTGGACTCAAGGATGTTGTGGTGTATTGCCCGAAGCAGAGCCGTCGTAGCGATTCGTCGCACTTAATTTTCAAGCGTGACCTTGCAAGAGTCGCACGCACTAACACTAGGCTAATTGTGGGTGGGGACTTGAATGCTCGCCATTGTTCGTAGAATAATTGCCGCAGAAACCTCAATGGTGAGGTGCTCTTCGACTACGCCGAGGAAGGGCACTTCACTGTCAATGCTCCGGATACTCCAACATATTTGTCGGCAAGGGGTTCGAGTACGCTTGACCTCTTTCTGGCCAATATTGGCATAAGTAAACCTAGGACTCTGGATGAGTTAAACTCTCACCACTTTCCGGTTGTGACGACAGTCGATTCCGTCGTCTCCAGAGGTCCTGTTTACTGCCGTAAGGACTACCATAGTGTTTACTGGGTGCGCTTTCGACGCGTGGTTGATGCCAACCTCACCATTGGTGATTTGCGTTCCACGCATGATGTTGATCATTCAATTATTAGTTTAGAACAGGCTGTTATGCAAGCAGAGTCTGTCTGCGTTAGACAGACTCCAGTTAGCGGTAGGAATGTGAACATTGACTCCCACACCTAATCATTGATCCGGGAAAGAAACCGGCTTAAACGACGGTACTACGCTTGCAAACTCCTTGGCTAACTTAGAAATGATCATTTTGGACGCTTTATTGAGAGACTGGATAGTCGCTCTCCACCTTTCTAGAAGGTGGCCAAGGTCCTAAGACAGAAACCAAGGCCTATTCTGCCCTTGGTTGCTGATCGGACCTTGATCACCCCGAAAGAAAAGTGTAACGCCCTTGCCAACCAATTCACCAGTGCGCACCAACTTGGTACTATGATGGTTAGTCCTCACGAGGCTGAAGTGGCTACCACCAACCATGGAATTGAAGTTTCTTCTTTTGAGGTTCCTCCCGAAGGTCGAGTTTCCCTTGACGAAATCCGCTTAGCGCTGAAGCGGATGAAAAACATCAAAGCTCCATTTCTTAGTCTCTTTTAGAACTCAAAACTTGTCGACTCAAAACATGTACCGTCCGTTACCACGTGCGCTGGTGCTAGCTATAGAAAGGCAAATTTTATTTGTTAGCTTGAAAGGGGCTGTTGAGACTTGGAAGAATACAGGGAACCGATGTCGATATGGCTGATCGGGCTGGCGATGGGTCTTCAGCGTCGATGGGTTGAGCAATCTGGCGTCTTCAATATTAAGTGGTATGCATTGCCTTTTGATTTACGTGTGGGCCAAGACCGATGGCGGCGATTCATGCGTCCAAAAATAGATCCTGAGTGGGGATGGATTATAACGTATGTGAGCACATGATGAATGCTTCCATGCAATGCGCATATCTCACGCAGTGATTGTATATCGGGTGTAGATTCATATGGTAGATTGCATGCATCGTTTGCACCGGTGATAGGAAACAAGGGTGTTATTTTGTTTACTATCGTTTCATTGATACAAACCAAGGGAGTTAGACTAAGAATTTAAATGACGATATGGTTTGTGGTTTGCATTTCATACGTGCTTTGGTCTATGCCGCTGGTAAAATATCATGCTCGTACCGTAATCATTGTCCACATGCGATCGCTGATCATAAAACATTACCTCACAAACGGAATAGCAGTAGCATTGCTAGGGTATCGTCAACGTGAGTTAAAAAGGTAAAGGCAACCCAAACACAGGTAGAGCGGCCTGCGCGTGTCGACCTACTGGCGCGTGTCCACCATTCGGACCAAGCTAAAAGAATGAGTGACTAGAATTGAGTGAACGAGAGTGAGCGACCAATTTGTGTTTTCCAGAGTCGTGGACCTACGCTATCGGACATTCGTCGGACATCGTCGAGCTGTCTCGATGACAGTTTCAAATTTAAACAGTTTTGAACGGGACTGTATTTACAATAACACTATTATTTCATAGCAAAAAGAGAAATAATTAATTGAATTTTTTTAGATTTGTTTTTAAATAGAAAAACTAAATGTACAAACGAGTGCAATGAGCACCACGTAAGTTTTGCGTGTCCATTGCTCGGACCAAACCAGCAAGCGAACTCCATACAAATTTTTTACAATTGATGTGTCAACAGCTGGTCCGATGGGCAACTCATTCGATTAGCCCGATAGGTGGACACGCGCCATACGACAGCGCACAGCCGAATCAAAGAAGGCAACGCAAATGGCTTGCGAGAGCCAAACAGAGGGCTTATTCTCTGGTGCTGTTTTTACGCTCAGGTAAAATGCTCGTCGAATGGAGGGGGAAACCGCCGTGCATGTGCTAAACAAAACGGCATGCTAAAAATCTTGTGCAGCGGTCTCCCTCGTGTTTTGACTGAATGGGACGTATAATTCTTTTGCATGAGCCAGAATGATCGGCATGCTTGAACCTTTTTCTCAGTCGAAGAAATGAAACCGTTCGATTGTGTGACAAGGTCGTGTATGAAAACTCCATGTATCAGATGAGTTAAAATGCGCTCGAATCGAAAAGCGTCTTTGCTTACAGCCCGGATGTTTCTAGTGCTGCTGCCAAGAATCACTCAGAATAATTCACGACGAAGGCTCTCAAAAGGCTTGAAATTTGCGGTTTTGTCCACAAAAATGCAGCCTCGGTTGGAAACGCCCCTGCTGCCAGGAATCACTCAAAATAACTCACGACAGAGGCTCTCAAGAGGCTTGAAATTTGCGGTTTTGTCGTCAAAAATGCAGCCGCGGCCGGAAACGCTCGTGCGTGCTTCGGCCCTTTTCCCCTTCGCTTCCATTTCTCATTTCTGCAGCTCAGTTTCTTTCAAGGTAGAGAGAACGCAAGCCGCGAGCGCAAACTTCGAGCGCAATTTCGCTCGCGCTTACGGCTGCGCTCTCTTTCAGAACAAACGCGCAGACGGAAGAACCTACAAGAGGGAATACAGTACATTTTATTGCGTTTTTCATATTTCATTATTTTGTTTGCGGTGGCGTCTTTCAGCTGCGTGTACGGGGAATAAACGCCTTCATTGTCCAGTAGCACTGTTTGCCTGCATCGTCCAATTGCATGTAGTTCACGTTTATCAGCAGTATTTCCAGTGGTGAAATGCTGCGACATAATTTTCTCGTCCAACAGGAGCAAACATGAAACAACGACGGATAATAAACCTGCATAGTCCTGCATAGTAGTTCCCTCGTCAAGCAGCAGCAAACATGAAATAAGATAATGAAAGTGTTAGAAAACAGATCAAACTCCAATTGCGATGATTTTTAACCTACCTCAACGGTAACGCTTCCTCTGAAATGATGCGACCTTTCTCCAAGAACAGCACTTGCACACTGGTAGTTTGAGTTTTCTCTTGAACTTACCCGTACTCTTCGCCGTTTGCTTCGATCCACTAATTTGCTAAGTCCGCTTCGCCAACGCATCGGCTGGACTTAGAATTTGGAAAAAACGCGCACACAAACCCAAAATCGCTGCTGGCAGCCGCACACATGCACACGCACAAGGGTACGAAGGTGCAGAGCGGAGAAATCTAGCCCATTTCGTTCGCTTCGTACAGCCAGGCGGGGAAAAATCACCCAAAATCACTCAAACCGTGAGGGGTTGGTAGAAAATCATCTTTTGTCTCTTTCCCGCTACCACAGAGCTTCGGCTTTCGCCAGTAGGGGCTCGTGCGTCCCCGTCCGTTTTCCCCTTCGCTTCCATTTCTCATTTCTGCAGTTCAGTTTCTTTCAAGGTAGAGAGAACGCAAGCCTCGAGCGCAATTTCGCTCGCGCTTACGGCTGCGCTCTCTTTCAGAACAAACGCGCAGACGGAAAAACCTACAAGAGGGAATACAGTACATTTTATTGCGCTTTTCATATTTTTTTATTTTGTTTGCGGTGACGTCTTTCAGCTGCGTGTACGGGGAAAAAACGCCTTCATCGTCCATTAGCACTGTTTGCCTGCATGACCGATTGCATGTAGTTCACATCTATCACAGCGAGTGAAATGCAGCGACATAGTTTCCACGTCCAACAGGAGCAAACATGAAACAACGACGGGGAATAAACGCCTTCATCGTCCAGTAGCACTGCTTGCCTGCATAGTCCATAGCCTAGTCCTGCATAGTAGTTCCCTCGGCTCGGCTGGACTTAGAATTTGGAGAAACGCGCACACAACCCCAAAATCGCTGCTGGCAGCCGCACACATGCACACGCACAAGAGGACGAATGTGCAAAGCGGAGAAATCTAGCCCATTTCGTTCGCTTCGTGCAGCCAAGCGGGGAAAAATCACTTAAAATCGCTCAAACCGGTGAGGTCCGGTAGAAAATCATCTTTTGTCTCTTTCCCGCTACCACAGAGCTTCGGCTCCCGTCACCAGGGTAGCTTTATGTCGTGCGGTATCTTAGCAAAAGATGAGTCCAATTGCGGTGTGGCGAAATTCCGTCCTTCGCCTATACGAAGTAGAAACTCGGAAAACTCTTTCAAATCGGTGGCCTCTTGTAGACGTGTAACCGCGTAGACGCAAAATATGACACTGATCGCACAATGGATTCTTCTTGATACATTGATCAACTATCTGAGCATCAGTACCCTTCGTTACAATCGAAAGGATCTGGCGGAGATCACCGCAAAGTAGTATCAGCTTGCCGCCAAAAGGCCGATGTATGCCGACTATATCCTGGAGTGCCCGATCGACGGCCTTGAGAGCGTAGCGACTGCTCATGGAAGCCTCGTCCTACACGATCAAGGACGCCTGACGAATGAGCTCTGCTAGATGCGATTGGACTGGGATAGTACACTGAGAATGTTCATCCATTGTCAATGGTAACTTGAACGTTGAGTGTTCCGTTCTACCTCCACTCAACAGCAACGCTGCTATCCCACTCGTAGCGGTAGCGAGCGCAATTTTTGATTGATAGCGTGTGTAGCTTTGATTTTTTTTTGTAGCGGAAATTACTTTCCAGTGCCACCCGGCCCGTCGAGGAAGAAGAAGTTATTGGCAAGGTCTGCAAAATTGTCTATTGCCGTTGCGATTGTGTTATATACTTAACACTGTTCCTCATTCAGCATTTCTTCTAGATCATTCAAATTATAGGATCGCTCAGAAACAATTAGTGAATTGGTGTTAGCATCATCAAGCAGATGTTTTCGAAAGTGCGTGGAGTCTCCGAGCTGTGGCATATCGAGGATCATTAAAAGATTTTTCGATGGTGTTGTCCCACGCACTTAATTGTCAATGATCTGTAATGCTTGAAGCTGTTCCATGTCCCGCTAAATCTGATTTTGGTCAAATTTTTCTTCAGTAACGCTCTCTATTATTTTGATGGAAGTCCTCACAAATGTGATCTGCGTAAGTATCCCAAAGCCGCCGAGGTTGTTTGGGCAGCTCTTTCGAGAGGATGAGAGCGAAAAAGTGCCTGACCTGGGCAAGCATCCGGAATGAAACAGCTTCTCGCAGTACACGATCCCTTTCCGTGTCATCCTGTAGCAGTCCTGCTGATGAAGCAGCCTTGTTGTAAATGGACATACGATACCGTCCACTGTGCGTAGGTCCACAAACGAAATCGGACCCTTTCTGTCTCATCGAGCAAGACATCAACCTACCAATGACACTGCCGTCATTTCGACATCGACGTATCCAATTTTTTCCTGTCCCATGTCATGCCAGTCGCTGCGCCGTCGTCGGGGTTGAATAGCAATAATACATGGGAATATCCTGATACGTCTGTGTGGCAGCAAACTCGTTATTAGATGCAAGTAAGACAATGCGAGTGAGCATTGTTTGTGTGCCTTGCTGGAGCACAGTTGCTACGGTGTCTTGTGCATTTAATGCAATGCTTTGTTGATTCTCCAGATGTATCGGAAGCTGAACGACCGTGTGCGATTTTGCTAGTAGCTCAGAACGCATGATTCTAGAGCAGCTCTCGGATGCAGAGATGTACCTTGCATCAACAAACTGCTGTATTTCGCCCACTTGGTTGTGCGGCGCGGTCGCAACCCGGTCATACATTTACGTACTGTTTCATGCAGCTGCTCATTTGAAGGGTCCGGAATTTCTGCCAATACCTACTGGTCACCGAGGCTTGCTTTCTTTGGTAAGGATTAGTAGGCAATGAGCATGAGCTAGATCACACTTTTGCAATTCAATGACATGAAGTCGTGCCTCCTGGAGTCCGAGAGCGCCTGCGGATAGATCGTCCAAAAATGCTTGTAACTTTAATCGAAACTTACGTGCGGTTAGGTCCGGTCAATCAGCAGCCTGTTGACGTGCGAGCAAGCTCTATGTAATCTCTGCCCAGTTTGGGTTGCACGTAACTGTGATAAATAGGTCCGGTTTCCCCATCGCCCGCACGATCGCCATAGCATCCTGGTATTGAGCACGCATATATCGATCGCTTCCGACGAATGAAAGTGCTAGAATCACGCAAGTGCCGGTTCGAGACAGAGAGCCAGTGGCATTTGATGTGCGAATGATCTCTGATGCAACTGACGGCGCTGCTTGTTGCTGCACCTCATCGAAAACGCTTACGGCATCAGCAAGGTCCATGATGCCTGCATATGCGTCCCCTCGCAATTTTGCTTGGTGTTCGCGCTGGAACTTTAGTCGTTGTACCTCTACCTAGCAGTATTAATCGACGTAGAATTGTTACAACAGATGCCTGCGCGTAGGATCAGTAAATGGTCTCAAACCCGATATGCTACAAGCTTGAGAGGACTAATCTGTCGTAATGAAAAATTGTCTCCAGTATAATGACGAATTGGATGATGTCTGGTAGCGACTGGTAGAGCATTACTTTGCGGTGGAGCTTCATGCATTCCGAACAATTTCATATGGGTAAAGCCAACTTCACCGTAGAGATGTAAGAATGGATAATGCAGCGATGCGTATTGTTGCGCACAAAAATTCCTCCAACCTCGTCGGCGGTTGGTCGGTTATAGCGACGATGATCGACGCTAGGCAGCCTTGCATGATTACGAAGTTGCATATTGTCATCATGGGCCAACCGCTCGTACGCATGGGAGAAAAGAGCACCAAGTAGATAACACGTGTCAAACGTTTGTTGCAGTGTGGCAACCACTTCCCGATTGAGTTCCTCCCCCCCCCAAAGCAATTCTTGCGTCAAGAATCGCGTTACGTTATTTTTCGGAGCTCGAGTTGGCGAAATACAACTGGGCAAAGATTTCATTATATCCCTGCAGATTAGCAAGGTCTCCGATCCGATGACAAAGGGCACCGTGGATACGATAATTATATGTGCCTCAACTACCAACGAAACTTTCATCATGGCGTACACAATCATTTGCCCGTATTGATGCGCCCAAAGAAGTAAATGCGAATTCGTTGCATAAATTGCGCATTATTGAATTGCAGAAGTAGTGTCGGTGATGGCTCAGCAAAAGATGGGAGAGAAATTTGCCCACTGTTGCAGCATAGTGAGGGTGTTTCCCCTGGTATTTCAATGCTGCACAATAGCAACACGGTTGTCGCAGGGCCAAACGATGTCTTTCTGACCCATCAAGAAGGTCTTCATCGTGATATCCGAGTCCTGCCTTCAACATTCGTCCACCAAAACGTTTAATGACCCGGCGTCGCTGTTCTGCTTCATGCTCCCGACGTTGACGGAGACGAGGATGATCATTAGACGTAACGACACTCAGAGTTTCCGGTCTTTGCAATGCAGCATGTATGTTGGAGTTGCAATGCAGCGGCAACATTCTGCTGATCAAGAGCGTTGTTGGTCACCGGCTCGATTGCGCACTGAAGAGCGCTCCAATGAAGAACTGTTGGCGGTACGTTTACGAAGCCGGTACATCGCTTGCCATTTCCGATGTAAGCGTAGATTTCGCTCGGCTGCTGTTTGCTCCAGTGGAGTTGCATACCTAACCGAAATGTTAGCCAACAAAGTCGGCGCTCCCTGTTATCAAAACCGCGTAGTGTGCGATGAAGTTGCAAAATCAGTAGTATGCATCATCACCTTTGTAAATTTGTATGCAAAAATTTTATTAAACCAATACATCATCATCTAATAACTTACCGATGTATTTAAAACTTGGATTACACTTTTTTAACGTTCTATTTCTCTGCACTTATACCTCACCGAAAATACTTTAGAGCATGTAGTGATTGACAGTAGCCGAAGAAAACCCACCTTTTTGTCATACATACATAACAGGAAAAGGCTCGGAAGAAGTGAGTATCTGAGACTACTCTCAGTGGTGATCAGTAGTGTAGACAAAAATATTTTTTGTTTGCACGCAAATCTCTTTATGTGTATCAGTGATGCGCGCATGTGGTTGTTCGTTGTGAAGGTATGTGTAGGCGCTTGATACTGCAGTCAACCTCATTGAGCAGCGGAATTCACATGAACGGAATAAATTTTTCATGATCCTAATAAATTTAACAAAACATTTTGTTTTGATTTGAATCCTTAAACTAATAATGTCATCATAATTAATAATAGTAATGTTTAGAAAGTAAATCGTTTCAGCGCTGTTTGATTTCATTTTATTCAAACATCAACTTTTTTGAGCATATGTCAATTTCGCAGTCTCAATACTATCGGAACAATTTGTTCGATATGGCAGCTTAGATTCTCATTCTGTGTGATACTGCCAATCAGAATTTAGAAACGACAGAAAGAAACTTCAATGCCAGCAGATGTTAAATACCACCAGCATCTACTTCCATATAATACTTTCGGAGGCAATACGGCGAAGGTCATTGACTCACTATTTAGTTCTGTTTGTCGCTAGCCTGCTTGCTCGTTCGCACTCACGCAAGGCTGGTTCATTGTATTGATTTTGCATGTATTGTTTTGATTTTGCATTCGGTCTCGCTTTCCAGCGTGCCATCTCTCTCGCACAGCGTCATTCAACGTCACGCGAACTGTCACCCTTAAGAACGTTTATATATAGACTAGGCTAAGTTTGGCCCGGTTGAAGGAGTGCGTATTTATATGATATTCTCGAATCCTTGTGTGTACCTGTAAAAGGGGGGTTCCGGTAACGGAACAATGCAAAAAAGCAGACCCTGTTGAGTCATTGCTGGTACCTAAATACTAAAAGCAGGTTCTCTTCCTGTTCTGGGTTCATCAGAACATCGACCGATAGGTAATTCTGATCCACAATGGGAAGACACACCAGTACCGTGTGTTTGACGTCATCATAGCATCAAGTTAACTGGCGAAAATATGGTTCTACAAACAAAAACTACGTAGTTGGGAAAACTAACAAAATTCAAGATTCCCTAGAAAAGCCGGTCCGTTAAAGTTAGATTTTTTTTGTACTGATGTAAAATCTAGTAACACAAATTCATCAAACACTTTTTGATCCTGTAATTATGATTTTGTGGTAGTAACGAGTCCCACAATTAACATTGTCCGGAAACATGTAAGCTATACCGTATTATCTTCACTCAACAGCAAAGCTGCGAGTCCACTCAAACTCACAGTGTAGGTTTTGAGCAACAGCATGTTTGACCCAGAGTTTTTGAAAAATTGTTTATCATCACCATTTTGTCCTGTTAGAAAATGTAAAAAAAAAGGTCTGTTATCCCGCTGTTGTTGTACATTGCACGCTGTTTGAAAATTATGATGAGAAGAAAGCTTATCTTAGAGCACTCAAACTTTAGAATCACTACACATCAATCAGTTGCTTATCGTTTTTATTCGGTTTATGACGCGCATATTTACTTGCCAAATTCAAATTTAGTGCTTGGTAAGCGCAAAAGCACACTATCTCGTGAGCTGCAAATTGATTGAGCACGCCTTGGTAACATATCCCGTTCAATAATAGCCCTACAGTTTGTTAGGTTCCTCGCCGCAGCTTCGCATTGAAATATGTGATCCAGCCATCAAAATTGCTATGTTCATTTGCGTCTGGTTCTGAACTGACGTTCATTGTCGAACACCTAGCAGATTAACTTCGAATCCGGCTTTCAAACAGCAGGCATCATTCATCGTGTCCTGTCGGATGTCGCTAATGTTAGCATGTCTGTCCTTCAGCTGAACAACCTTTTAGGTTATATTTCTCCTATATACATTATACTCGAATACACCGACATAAATATAGATACACCGAAAAACACTACGTTGAAAAACTCCCAGAGAGTTTGGACCCTACAATCGAATGGTCGTGTCGTCGTGAACTAAAACGCTGCTTCTTAATCGGGCCTTATCGTTTTTGATCCTTCATAGTTGGTCTTAATATCCGACAACATATTCGGCACTTCATGGGAGCCTCCAAAAGCCGAATGAGTTTCCGCTTTCATACGTATAATGGTACACAGTTTTCGCATAGTACGCTTAGTGTAGGTTAATTACGCTTACATTACGCATTGGACTCAGATCAATCATCCAGGCGATGTGTAGAAAACAAAGAAATTTTCCTTACTGGATCGTTGGAGGATTTGACCCTTTTTCAATAGAGGGAATTCAAAGCTGTTGAAATAAGAAATCCGAAAGTTTTTTGAATGACAGTCCTGCTCAATCTATCCTCTATCAAGGGTTAGTAGACGTTAGAGCTAGTGCATCCAGTTAGTGATGTATGTAGTACATTTGACTAACAAAGCTATGAAAACAACTAAGAGTTCCATTGCAGTTATTGTTACTGATTTGGTTATCATTAACTGATAAGATCGTGATGATACCGTTATGGATAAAGAAATGCGTATTTAGCTATCTGTTTGGGTTGACTATTTGATAGTGCTAAGTTTGTATAGCACTTCGTATTTGGGAATTATCTGTTGATCATCTGGTTTTCAAGGCAATGTTTTTGTCTTGTTTGTAAAGCACAATCTCTACTTTCTTGGATTTGCGTGCTTTAGCGAAGAGGGTTGAGTTGTTTGTAAATTGGTAGTGTGAAAATCTAAAATGAAGTTTGATGTTTAGCAAATATAATACATGATCTGTGGAACTCCTAGCACAACGCACGAGCCAACCATCGATCATCACCAAGGTAATGAAATACGAAGAAGCCCATCTTGCATGGAGCGTTTAAAAGCAAAGAGCTTAAGGATATGTCCAAGATATGCTTCCATCTCTTTTTTATGGAGGCAACGCGTCAAAGCTCATTCGCTCAACATCTCGCTCGTTTTCTAATTGGCTTGCTTGGTCGTACACTTGCAAGGCTTCTTCTTCTTTTTCTTTTCGAAATGAGATGTATCCTTCTATATTTGAACACTCCACAGAGTCACTTCTAATATATTCAAAGGTTAACCATTTCTTTATTTACTCTTTCTTTGTAGAGTCACATGCCTTTCAGTGAAATATACTGGATACAACCGTCCACTGCGCGCAGATTGTTCGCACTCGCCAGGCAAGTGGGTTGTTTTTATTTTGCATGCAATGTTTTGAATTTGCATTCGCTCTCCCGTTCCAGCGTGCCATCTCCCTCGCTCAGCGTTATGCGAACTTTCATCCTTAAGGACGTCTATATATAGATAAAATATTTTCCTTTTATGGCGCGTGTCCACCTATCGAACAAAGCTGGATGAATGAGTGGCTAGTATTGAGTGAATTAGAATGAGCGATCAATTTGTGAATTCCGGCCTACGCTTGCCCACCTATTTGAGTCGTGGGCCTACGCTCTCGGACATTCGTCACCCTGCTAACAGGAATCACTCAAAATAACCCTGGTGCCAGGAATCACTCAAAATAACTCACGACGAAGGCTCTTAAAAGGCTTGAAATTTGCGGTTTTGTCGTCAAAATTGCAGCCGCGGCCGGAAACATTCGTGCGTGCTTCGGCCGTTTTCCCCTTCGCTTATATTTCTCATTTCTGAAGTTCAATTTCTTTCAAGGTAGAGAGAACGCAAGCCGCGAGCGCAAGCCTCGAGCGCAATTACGCTCACGCTTACGACTGTGCTCTCTTTCAGAACAAACGCGCAGACGGAAGAAACTACAAGAGGGAATACAGTACATTTTATTGCGTTTTTCATATTTCATTATTTTGTTTGCGGTGGCGTCTTTCAGCTGCGTGTACGGGGAATAAACGCCTTCACCGTCCAGCAACATTGCTTGCCTGCATCGTCCAATTGCATGTAGTTCACGTTTATCATCAGTATTTCCAGTGGTGAAATGCTGCGACATAATTTTCTCGTCAAAGCGAACAAGAGCAAACATGAAACAACAACGGATAATAAACCTGCATAGTCCTGCATAGTAGTTCCCTCGTCAAGCAGCAGCAAACATGAAATAAGATAATGAAAGTGTTAGAAAACAGATCAAACTCCAATTGCGATGATTTTTAACCTACCTCAACGGTAACGCTTCCTCTGAAATGATGCGACCTTTCTCCAAGAACAGCACTTGCACACTGGCAGTTTGTGTTTTCTCTTCAATTTACCCCTACTCTTCGCCGTTTGCTTCGATCCACTAATTTGCTAAGTCCACTTCGCCGACGCATCGGCTGGACTTAGAATTTGGAGAAACGCGCACACAAACCCAAAATCGCTGCTGGCAGCCGCACACATGCACACGCACAAGGGTACGAATGTGCAAAACGGAGAAATCTAGCCCATTTCGTTCGTTTCGTGCAGCCAAGCGGGAAAAAAAACCAAAAAAACGTTCAAACCGTGAGGTGCAGGTAGAAAATCATCTTTTGTCTCTTTCCCGCTACCACAGGGTTTCGACTTTCGTCAGCAGGGCAGACACGGCGAGCTGTTTCGATGACAGCTTCAAATTTAAACAGTTTTGAACTGGACTGTTTTTACAATAACACTATTATTTCAAAGCAAAAGTAGATATTCAATTGAAATTTTTTAGATTTGTTTTTAAATAGGAAAACTAAATATACAAACGAGTGCAATGAGCACCACGTAAGTTTTGCGTGTTCATTGCTCGGACCAAACCAGCAAGCGAACTCCATACAATTTTTGACAATTGATATGTCAACAGCTGGTCCGATGGGCAACTCATTCGATCAGCCCGATAGGTGTACACGCGCCATAATGACGTGACCAGCCCCCCGGAGCCTAGTGAGTCTAATTCACTGCACTATAACGAGGCTTTTGTGCAGTTAGTAGAGCTCGTCTTTTTATCGGCTCCTCCATTGTCCTTCCATACATCAGGGCCAAAGATCCTTCTGAGCATCTTGCTATCGAACGCGTCTAAGAGGGTTTCGTCAGCTTTGGAAAAGGTCCATGTCTCAGAGGCGAATTGACTTTGATTTTAATATATTACTTGTGAATTAAGTATAATATCATGTATTTTTCACTTTACCGAACATTAATTTTGAATCGATTACTTATCTTTATTGTGATGGTGTATTGTTTGTTGGTAATCTCCACTTCATTTTGAATTTAATAAAATTAAAAATTTAAAAAATTTCAATTGTGAAACATACATTTAAAAACCAAATATCTTGAGCAGTGTTTTTAAATACAATAACATAATCAAATAGAGAGAAATGTTTTGATTATTGTTTTTATTAGTCATGATGGATCTAATGCGACACGAGTAATTATTGAATCTGTTTTTTGAAATATTATACACTTATTTATTTTTTCTTCAATATTATCTTTTTTAGAGCTTTGCTCATTTTTATGTTTAGCTAACATTTTGTGCCAGTACGTTTAACTTTATCGGTGATTGATGAATTTGTCATAACAATTCTTGACTTGATTATGCGAAGCTTATTTTGGTCGTAACATCAACGATATAAATATTGGCGGTTGTAACATTTAAACCTGTCAGTATTGACGATGCTCTCGCCGTCCGTTACTACAACCCAAAATATTTGGTTCACGAAAGTCGTTTCGATGGCTTCCTTTGTGATGATGATGATGATGATGGCGTTTCTTTTCACCCTTTACACAGACGTCGGATACTACTAACTCAGAACCGTCACGTAAAGCCATGCTGTCTCGCCCAAAATCACGATTGCGCGTCGATGATAGATTTTCCTGCGACCTAATAAAAAAAAACATAAAATAATTAAGTGATAACTTGTTGAAACCGCATG
>NC_071293.1:15206643-15275173 GCF_943737925.1 Anopheles nili | reverse complement strand
CGCAGTCTTCGAGCGGCGCGTGTTTCGGTCTATCTTTGGCGGTGTGTTTGAGCAGGGCGTGTGGAGGAGAAGAATGAACCACGAGCTAGCTGAGCTGTATGGCGAGCCGGACATCCTGACGGTGGCGAAGGCCGGCAGAATTCGGTGGTTGGGGCATGTCATGAGGATGCCGGACTCATGCCACACCAAGAAGGTGCTAACCAGCGACCAGCGGGGAGGCAAAGAAGAAAAAGATCTTGCCAGGCAGTTCGCTAGTGCGCATTTACTGGGTGCAAGCATGGCTAGCCCTCTGGAATCAGAGGTTTCTGCCAGCTAGCTAAGCGTTTGTATGGCCGGGTTTGTTGTCCCGCCCTACGACAAAGTTAAATTGGATGATATACGTCTTGCGCTTAGGCGCATGAAAAATATGAAGGCTCGCGGTTTTGATCTTTAATATTCTTTTCAAGCACCTACACGTTAAGGCCTTTAGCCTGATCGTGAGTATCTTCAATAGGTGTCTTGAACATGGGTATTTCCGTTCCACGTGGAAATGTGCGAAGGTAATACCCATTTTGAAGCCCGGAAAAGATCCCACACTTCCCATGAGCTATCGTCCAATAAGTTTGCTTCCTTCATTAGGCAAACTTTTTGAGAGGATAATCCTGGATCGACTCCAGGATGTGGTGACCCAGCTCAATCTACTCCCTAGGGAGCAGTTTGGCTTCCTGGCAGGCCGTGCGACCGTCCACCAACTCCTCAGATTGAGGAGCTGTGTGGAACGGAACAGGGCTTTTGCCAAGTCCACCGCGGTCAGACTGTTGGATGTTGAAAAAGCATTTGACAATGTGTGGCACTTTGGTTTGATTCATGAGCTTTTCCAATTTGGTCTACCCATGTATATGGTTAAGATCATTGGCAGCTATTTGGAGGTCAGAACTTTCAGGGTAGCCCTTGACTCGAACTTGTCTGTTTCCCTTGGAATTCCAGCGGTCATACCCCAGGGTAACTTGCTGGGCCCGCTGTTATATATTTTGTATACTGCGGATATTCCTCCTTTACCAGTGGATGGTTACTTTTTCTTGTACGCAGACGACACTGCCATTGCGGAAAATGGCAGGAAGTTGAGCGAGTTGAGGAACAAGGCACAGCGTTGTCTGGATGTTTTCCTCAACTACGCCTCTTATTGGAAAATTAAAATAAAATTTTCTAAAACGCAGGCCACAATTTTTACCCATAGTCACCGTGGAACACTTCGTCCAACTATGAACAGGCGGGTTGTCTTATGACAAACACCGATTGATTGGTTGCCGTCCATCAAAAATCTTGGACTCGAGATTGATCAGCGGATGCTTTTTCACACCCTCGTGAAAACAGTCTTGACGAGGAGCTTTATCCTCCGCACAAGACTTTATCCACTTGTCTTTCGAAGATCAAAACTTTCCTTCGTTAAAAAGATGGCGGTTTTTAAACAAATTTTCCTCCCTTTCCTCCTATACGCATCACCCGTGTGGTGCTCTTGAGCGGAAACACATCGCTTACGTCTGCAAGTCTGCGTCAACCGCTGGTGAAGAATGATTGCAGACGTGACGAGGTATACCAGGAATAGGGATCTCTATTTCCAGACCGGTGTAAATCCCCTGAACGGGACCCTTCAGGGCATCTCCCATAAGTAAGCAGTAAACTGCTCCAACTCAAGTCATCTCGAAATTCGAGATGGCATCTCTCTATCCATCGTTGGATCGTAGTGAGTATGTAAGCTGTTTATAGTAGGTTAGCAGTTGGGGTTAAGCACTAAAATAAATTAAAAATTAGGTATCAATCACGTGTTATGGTGATTAAACTTCTCGGTCTCTGATCGAAGCATGTCATTGCTCAAATTAGCTACTGGCAAGCATCTTTTCTTGGCTTAAATTTTTTCCAAAATTGTAAAGCGTAAACCGCTGCATCCTTTGGTACAAAACATTCGCATTGTAATACGCAAGATTATATACAAATAAATAAAAACCGTAACAATAATAAAACCGTTCTGAATGCATTCGCTTTAATAATTGAAAATTTCTATTTTTATTTTCTATCACATTTCACGTGATATCTACATCTAACTTATAAAAAAAATATTATTTGCCTTCTGCGTTTTAAAGAAACGAGCTTTCAAGAGTGTTTGCAAACGTATGAGTGGGATAGTGTGTGAGCAGTGTAAGTGCTTAAGTTAGCGTTTTTTACATTGCCCAGGAGGCTTTTTGACGAAGATCTGCGGTAGCCAGAAAGAGACAAAAGCTCGGTCCTATCTGCTTCTCGTCTTCACAACGCTAGCCGAACTGGAAATTGAGCATGTGTTGAGCATAAATTCATTGCTCGACCCGTGTTGGTTTGCATGTGTGCAACAGCGCAGGCTGTTTTGTCAGAGTGTGTGCGTACCTCCACATTCGGCGGCTGAATGACGCGCCAGCGAAGGGGACTTAGAGAATTTTCAGTCCAAACCGATCACCGCAGTGTGAAAGTGTTGTTTTTGAGGACTTGTCGTTTTTAGGTTAAACTACACAGGTAAGCTAATAAGCATTGTTCTTAAACATATGATTACATCTTCTAATCCATGTTTTCTGATTATATGATGGCTTCTACGAGATGAGACGAAAAAATCAACACCATTTAATCGCCGTATATGCTGCTTAAGAAGACTGCCATTTGATGCATACTGAACTTGATGCATACCGCCTGACTGAATTTGATGCATACCGCCAATTCAAATGGCGCTGAACGATAGCTACAAACGCTGGGCTATAGTTGTGCTACCGTGCTACCTAGCAAATTTGAAGCCGTCTCAATGACGCCGCCGTTCCATTCAAGCAATTCAGTGGAAGAACCTCTCGTGTGTAAACCATGCAGGTAGAAAATGAATAAACGTAAACACTACGCATAACCCAAAATTTCTTAAAAACGGCGTAAAGATACTTGCATTGGTGTGCTACCCTGTTGCATTCGTAACATTTTAAAAATTCAGACTGGCTATTTACGTCTGAAAATAAGTTCGAAAGTGAATTCATCCATGTGAAACCAGTCGCGTCCTTTGGAGTGTATACGAGTGCCAAGCTATTCCTGAGGAATTTCGGAAACAACTTGGAAATCGCGATCGCACACCCGTCGATTGATTCTTGAGTAAATTCGGAATCGATTGGAATCCGCGAATCTTGGGAAATACCGTCCGCGATTCGACAGTGCTCTTGAGGCAAATCGGAGCTCGCGCCGCAGACGCGTGCGAACCGGATAGGACAAAATGGCGACAACAACAACGGAGAAAGAAAGGGCTTACCTGATCTGCCAGACTGACAATACCGAGAGGAGAGTCCAGTGTGACGCCTGCAATGAATGGTTTCATCTTGATTGTGTGTGCGAGGACGAGACTGTTAACAGTCGTGAGTGGTTTTGCGAAGTTTGCAAACCGAAACCTTTCGAAGGTCGAGAAGCTCTTCCTGTTCATAAAAGTCAACCCGACTTGATGAAGGAGATCAGTCGAATGTTCGACGAAATGAAGGCATTTATGGAAAGGTGCTCTGTACTTAACGCCAATAATCCGACATTCATATGTGACGTTTGCAAGAGAGAAGGCGGAGGAGAGATGGTACAGTGCGACCATTGTTTAGGAGGGATGCACGTGACGTGCATCGCTGGGGACAAAAGAACAGTCGGTAGCAAGTTGCAGTGTTCTAAGTGCGTGAGTTCGAAGACTCCGATGGTGCCCAGTACTATCGTCACCATCATGGAGAGACTGGCAGCCATGGAGCGCAAAATGGAAAAACATCGCAACGACGGTGAGCCACGCTTAGGGTCTGGTTTTTCGCATCCGTGTTCGATGGCCTTCGACCCCTCGCATTTCACTAACGAAGGGGAATTGACTCAGAGCCAAATGTCGGCTAGAAAAGTAGTAACTGGAAAACTGCTACCCTTTTCCGGAAATCCAGAAGAATGGGACATGTTTAATGCCTCCTACGAAGAGTCAACCCGTCTTTGTGGATACAGTGATGGCGAAAATATGCAACGGCTGAGAGAAGCGCTAAAAGGCCAAACTTTGAAGGCCGTCAAACACCGGTTGTATCACGGGGAGAATCTTCCCGAAGTCTTAGAAACTTTGAGGGCGATGTACAGGCGACCGGAGTTAGTCATTGGCACATTACTGGCTAAGATCCATCGTACACCAATACCTAAAATCGTGAAGTTAGAAACGTTGGTTTAATATGGACTCCAAGGAGAGGAAATAAGTGCAACGGTGCGATCCAGTGGAGTTGAAAATAGAGACGCTAACAAGCGTTATGCTGGGACAGTTTGCGAAGAGGATGAGTAGAATAAAGAACGGAGCATTACGCGTAAGTCCGAGATCCGCGCAAGGTGAGGACAAGCGAGCCCATAAGTACATGAACGCACATGCAGCAATCCAGCAGACTGATGCAGCAATCCAGCAGACTGATACAGCCGGTAAAAGGCCTGTACCAGTACATGCCAGTCCAGCTGATTCGAACCGTCTGGGAACGAGAAAATGTGCATGTCACGAAGGCTGTAATCGCCTGAACGAGTGCGATAGGTTCCTAAGGAAGAATGCCGGAATCCGCTGGAAGTTTGTAACTGACCACAATTTGTGTAAATGTTTCCTACGACGACATCAGAACTAGTGTAGACTATCTCAATCCTGCTGCAAGAGCGGATGTGCGAAAAGACATCACACACTCCTTCACAGTCAGCACATGGATGAGCAGACTAGAAGGTACGAATGTAACAACTCACATTCCACAGAGCCCCATCGCGACGTGCTACTGCGATATATACCAGTTACCTTACACGCTAATGAACGGGAAGTACAAGTGATTGCGCTTCTGGATGAAGGATCGTCTGTGAGTCTGATGGAGCAGGCGCTAATAAAGCAGCTCGGCCTAAGCGGTAACCCCAAACCTCTATATCTTAGCTGGACCGGAGATCAGCACCGTGAAGAGGCGGAGCCCGTAGAGGTTACCATCAATATCTCAGGCATTAGAGAACAGGATCGACATTACAAAGTACCCGCCATCCGTACCGTCCGCCAGTTAGGCCTCCCACAACAAAGTATAAAAATGGATCAGTTGGCTGCCAAATATTCGCACTTATCATCGTTACCAATCTCGTCGTTCAGCGCGACTGCGCCACGGATACTATTAGGCATGGACAACTATCACCCATCCTGTCCTCTTAAAACCGTTGAAGGATACATCGATGAATCTTTAGCTACGAAAACTCGCCTTGACTGGGTAATATTCGGACGGTGGTACATACATGGACGTAGTAGCGGAGAGAATACAACACTGTCCTTCCAGCGAACGCAGCTTTGTGAGTGCAAAGACATAAAGATAAGGCTAGATAATGCCTTAAAGAGAAGTTTTGCTCTAGAAGAGCCTCGTGAATCACACAAGGACATTGTAAGATGTAAAGAGGACGAGATAGCGTTGGAAAAGCTACGACGACAACAAAATTAGTGGACGGTAGGTACACAACAGGTCTACTGTTTCGCTACAAATATACGGTGCTCTCAAAGAACTGGACGCTAGCCTTCAAACGAATGGAATGCCTTTAGCGAATAATGAACAGTGGCAAACATCTTAGAGACATTATGAACAGCAAGCTGAAGGAGTATTTAACAAAAGAATATGCTCGGTTGGATATATCAGAGATGTATCATCAAATGCGCATCAAAGCGCAAGATCAACAGAGCTAACGCTTCACGCTTATCGATTCACGGAGCAATTCCCGCAGGCGTCGAAATGCATAAAAGAAGATCACTCCGTCGAAGATATGTTGACGAGTGTGGAAGAAATAGATGAGGCTATCACACTAGCTAACGACTTCATCCACCTACAGGGAGAATTCCCTCTTCACAATTGGTTGTCCAACTCTGCTGAGGTGCTAAAGCCTATCGGAAGCAGTTCGCTGCTATATAAAGACCATACTCTGGAACCGAGTTCAACGCCAAATAAAGTCCTCGGTATGTGGTGGGACTCACAGAACGACACGTTTTGCTTCAAAACACCAGCTTCACTCCACGACTTTCTAGATGATGTAGTACCTACCAAACGCCAGCTATTGAGTCTACTTATGTCGATATACGTTCCCCTGGGACTAATCGCCGGTCTCATGTTTTTTCTAAAAATAATCCTACAAGAAGTGTGGAGAGCAGGTGTACATTGGGACGAAAAGATTCCGCAGGCTCAGTACGAGAAATGGAAGAAATGGAAAAGCTGCCTACCAGATCTCGAAAAGATCTCCATCCCACGATGTTACCGGCGGCGAACGGATCTAACCGATAATAATAGCTTCATATCTTTGTAGATGCAGGAATCCATGGATTTGACGCAGTAGCGTACTTCCGATACGTGCAAAACGGAAACATTGAAGTTGCCCTCGTGGGAGGAAAAACGAGAGTGGCACCGCTCAAGTACGCGTTATTTCCTAGATTAGAACTTTAATTAGCTGTACTCGGTACCCGATTAGCACAAACAATAATGAAGGTCACCAACAGAAGATTGAGAGTACACTCTTCTGGACCGACTCGAGGGATGTAATCTGCTGGCTACGATCTGATCATCGACGGTACAGCACATTCGTAGCACACCGCGTCGGCGAGATTTTGGAAGAAACTAACGTCGATGATTGGCACAGGATATCAACCCACTTTAATGTCGCCGATGAAGCTACCAAGTGGTTTGAAATTAACACACACATCACTACTAGCTTATGGTTCACAGGACCAAAATTCTTGTGGTCTGTGGAAGAAAGCTGGATCTGCGAGTCGCCCCCGGTGTCAAGTACCGAAGAGAAGCAGCGGAAGACGATCAACATCCATGAAGCCATCAGCACATCGATCGATTTTCGTGCTGGAAGCGGTTGCTAAGGTCTATTGGGTATGTATGACGATTTATACATAACACTCGACAACCGTTAATCCGACAGATAGGTTCATTATTCAGTCGGGAAACTCAACTAGTCGAACGCATCATTGTAAAGGAGGTCTAACGGCAAATATACCCAGGGGAATATCGCCTACTAAGCAGTCAAAGCCCCCTATGTAACGGTAGTGCAAACCTGCCTCGTAACAGCCAACTAGCTCAACGCAGTCCTTACATGGATAAGGAAGCGATGCTCCGAGTCAAAGGAAGAATCGATGCCTGTACTTAAATAGGGCACGAGATCAAAAGATCCATTATTCTACCGGAAGGTGGCTATGTCACTGATTTTAAAGTTAACGACTATCATCGCCGGTACAGACACCAGAACGCCTGTATGAACGAACCAAACGGTCTTGAACGATATTCCGGGAGAAGTAGAACATTCCGACCTTACGAAGGGCCTGTCATACAGTATGAGCCAGTTGCCAGTTTTGCAAGGTGAGGAATGCTTCCATTTTCGAGCCTATGATGGGAGATCTTCCAGCGGCTCGATTCTCACCGTTTATACGCCCGTTTACCTATACTGGAATCGACTATTTTTTACCCTTCGTTGTAGTAGGCAGACGGAAGATACAGTAACGATGGGGTGTACTGTTTACCTGTTTAACGGTGCGTCAATCCACACTAAAGCAGTGCCTTCCTTGTCGACTAGCCCATGTATTCTCCGTAACATTATCGCTCGCCGCGGAACGGCTGAAATCTTTTCAGAAAAAGGGACCAATTTTTATCGGAGCCAACCGTGAATTCCGGGAAGCGCTAAAGGAGGTAAATGAAGATGAAATGATCGAGGCGATGAGCTTACAAGACACCAAATGGACCTTCAACCTTCCAGCGGCACCATACTTCGGGGGTGCATGGGAGACGTTGGTCCGAACCGTTAAGCAGACGCTGCATAACATTCAATTCTCGCGACACCCAACGGAAGCAATATTTAACAACTGGCTGATTGAATTCGAACAAATAGTAAATGCTCGGCCGCTGACAGACGTACCAGTTGATCGGGAAGAAGATGATTCATCACCCTAAACCACTTCCTGTTAGAATCATCGGCTGGAGTAAACACTCTGGTACCATACACCGATTCGCCAGATACGTTGCGTAACAACTGGAAAACCTCGCAACTGTATGCAAATTTTTTTTTGAAAAAATGGATTACGTCCTATTTACCAACGATAACGCGAAGGACGAAATGGTATCGACCTCGCCCACCATTAAAGAAATCAGATGTTGTGCTCATCGATGTTGAGAACCTCCCATGTGGAAGTTGACATAAAGCGCGTGTGATACGCGCAATCAAAACCAAAGATGACGTAGCTCGTAAAGTACACGTACGTTTAGCAAGTGGAAAACCACTCGAGCGACCGGCAGTTAAGATCGCGGTTACTGACGACGACGGATAAGGGAGTGATTTGCTGAGCCATAACACTGGGAGCCTGTGTTGTTAAACAACGTCGACGTTACCGGATAAGTGAGCGTCGGTGACAGTGGACACGAAAGAACTGGGCCGGCCCAGCTGAGTGGCTTAGTACGAGAGAAGTGAGAGAGAGTGCCCACGCCAGAGGGAGCTTGGATGACGGTGTCAAGAAACGGTGAGTAGCAGAAAAAAGACCGAACTGACACGTCTGAATTTTTAATTGTTTTCTCCGGCGTCAAATAAAGATAAAGGTGCAAATTAAAAACGGCGTATTTATTCTTTGGCGTGCTACCCCCTGTTGCATTCGCAACAGGTAGCTTGAACATCAATAGATAAATGCCTGTTGTTAATGTGACATTTATATTTATCGTAAGAAATGATACAAGATTCATTACAATGTAATTTTTAATCAGAACCTGGTTCTAATTTATGTGAACCAATTTGGGATGACGAAAAAAAATGCTAGTTCAGGTTCCAGCAGCAGTGATGTGAACGAGGTGTTTTGCAATTCAAGCGAGGATGACCACCAGACATTTTATTAATCCAAATCCGTTAAAAATTTTGATCACAGATTGTTTTTGTTACTAGATACTTACAACAAATTAATCTCATAATTGCGTGAGAAAAATTTTAGCTATTTTGAAAGATAAAACCAATTGTAGTTTTTCGAAAATTATCAAAATCTTACTAAAATATCCGCAATCTCGGCGTTTATCTATGATTGAAATTAATGGTAGACAATATAGGTACGAAGCGCTAGCTTGCAGCACTAACACACGGAAGTACCGAGTTCGAATCTCGACTGAGCCTCGCTAGAAGTGAAGTTTATTTTTATTTTATTACAAGTTTTTTTATTTTACCAGCAAGAATAAAAAATCCCATAACATATTTTTTTGGAGAATCTAAATATACTCATAAAAAGTGAAGAAATAGCAGCGCGCAAGGCAAATGAGGCAGAATAAACAAAAACCAGAAATGCCCGAGCACTGCTCGGGCAAATCAGTAGATGTACGTTCAATATAACTGTTCAATATATAACAATAAAACTGTGAAGGGGTTAAGTTAAAGAATGTCGTAGCATACTTTAATGTAAAGAATGGATGAATGAAGTGAAACTGCGAAAGGGAATACCGTCATGATTCTCGGACTGTTGTTTTCAAAGGATTATTAGCATTTTAAAAAACCGATGAGGATTTCAGTAAAGATTCTTATGACATACATCATAAAAAGCCATCGCCAATTTCCATATTCAAAATATTAATATTATCGATGACGTAGTTACACCTGATCCTCTACAACCAATCGATTTAGGAGTAAGAGTTTGTTTTGTTTTTCAGCATTACATAGCTATCAGGCTTGTTATTAGGCATGGCGAATGTTTTAATTTTCTCTACGGAATTTGGCATCAAATGTTTGAACGATTGCAAAAGATATTTTAAGATTTTGCAATAGCCAACTCTAATTTTTTACCATTGAATTTATCTCGGTACGATGCAAGAGTCTAGATTGCTTGGCCATCCAGCTTTATTACGTGTTTCAGAGGGATACTCATCAATCTTAATTATTTGTGGAACCGCCAAGAATTGGCCATATGCCATGTCAGCTCACATTAATATTTGAGCGCCGACTATTCTTTGTAACGATAAAGTAAATGAAACCTCATAGGATATTAGAAAAAGAAACAACAACATGCTTGCTATCATTCTATCACAATGCTATCAGAAACAAATTATTCCCTTTACATCTTTTGTCCGAAGCATAAGGAGTATTTATTAGCATCATGACGGACCAAATAAAATTCGATTTTTGGGCGTATGTACTACACGATGAAATTCTAAAACACGTATTCTGGGTTCGAATCCCTGTAACACGAGCGGAGGAAGTAAAGATGAATTTAGTAGCAAGGGGAATAATTTCAAGAATAGGAAACATGTGTCAAAGAGAAAGGGGGGGGGGGGGGGGGAGGGAGCGATCAAATACTAGTGGTCAAATAGTAGATAAAATCAACGAGAATCAGGAATTCGATAGAGAATAAAAGCAAGAATAAGAAAAAGCGAAAAGATATATTTTGTCTGAATGCTTCTTTTAGGGCTTAAGCAGCGCTCTATACTAAAAATCGATTGCCGCTTAGCAGCTGCGATGCTACATTTAACTCCAAGTTGCCACTAAGCAGCGCCGAATAATGATTGAAAATATACTCTTAAGGGGCATCGCCTTAAGCGTTGCTTGACGCAAAATGTACTTTATTTGTCTCACTGGGTAGGCCTTAAGCCAAACTGCTCCTAGGAAGCTTATTTAGCTCGATCACAACATCTTGCAGACGATCCATGATTATCATCTCAAAAAGTTTGCCTAATGAAGGAAGCAAACTTATTGGACGATAGCTCATGGGAAGTGTGGGATCTTTTCCGAGCTTCAAAATGGGTACTACCATAGCGCATCTCCATGTGGAAGGGAAATACACAAGTTCAAGACACCTATTAAAGATAGTCACGATCAGGCGGGTGACCTTCCCGCGTAGATGCTTGTAAAGTTTGTTGAAGATCCCGTCAAAACCGGCAGCCTTCATATTTTTCATGCGCCTAAGCGCCTGATAGACACCGTCCATTTTAACATTGTCGCTGGACGGGACAACAAATCCGGCCCTGCGAGCCCTTTGAAAGCTGGCAGACACCTCTGATTCTAGAGGGCTGGCCATGCTTACACCCAGTAAATGCGCACTAGCGAACTGCCTGGCAAGAGCATCTGACCTTGCATTGAAGAGACTTTTCAATGAGAGTGACCAGGGAGAAATGGTGGTATGGGCTTCGGTCTCTGTCTGAGAACCTTGGCCACTTTCCAAAAAGCAGGCTTCCTATCGTCAAGCCTGTGCACAACGCGACCGAAATTTTCATTACGAATCGCCGAAACCCGGGCAAATATCTGCCTCGCTAGCGAGGCAGCGAGCTGCTTGTAGTACAGCTCGCCAGTGCGCTGAAACTTCCTCCTACTCCTATTTCGCATACGGATCAGTGAAAGTGTATGAGGATCTAATGCGCGAAACTTACCTGAAATAGGGACCCATCTCACACAGACCGATTCTGCCTTTCGGATGGCGCCTTGCAGCCCTAGGTCGATGGTCGATGTCTCCTAGTCGATGTCGTCGGAGTCTGAGATGGTGGTTGATGACGGGAGGTCGCGGTTCACCAGATGCCCAAAGCGCTGCCAGTTCACGTTGTGGAAGTCGCTGCGAAGTGCTGGAAGTGCCCTTGATGCCTGGGAGTTGAACTCAGTGACCACCGAGAAGTGGTCCAAGTCCAACTCGTCAATGGTGACTGGCTTCGACGCGTTGACGTTGGCAAGGAAGAGGTTCAGGGTGCTGGTGGAGCCTCGTGCCGAGATGAACGTCGGTTTGTCCGGGTACTCCACGGTGTAATGCCCTTGCTGGGCGTGGTCGAAGAGAATTCGGCCATTACCGTTCGCTATGAGGTTGTTCCAAGCTCGGTGCCTGGCATTGAGGTTGCCCCCAAGCAGCAATCGCGCATTGGTCCTCAAGAGAAAGGTAAGGTCCCGCTTGAAGGCAGCACCTCGCCCATCAAGGTTCTGAAGAGAGGAGTAGCAGATGCCACGGCGGATAGCTATGGCCACTTCACCACCCCGTGAGCCGAAGCCAGTCCGGCCACGAAGCGATCGGACGTTCCAGGTGGCGACGACGAAGGGTTTGCTATCCTTATCGGATCGCAAACTCCGTGATTACAGCGATCTGATGAGCACGGTAACGGCAGGTCTTTAGAAGGGCAACCATCTGAGTATGAACGGATAGCACCGTCTCGACATCGTAGGGATCCTCCTCTGCTGCAGGTGAAATGGTAGGTTTAACCGATGTCTTTACAACAGCCGCTGTTGCGAATGTAACCTCTGTTCCTCTCTCACAGCTTCCAAAGCTTTAGGTGAATGGCATGCAAGGCCTTCTATCGGGGCGGACGCCATTTTATCCTTAATACTAGACCTAAACTACTTTAGAGTAACATAGAACTAAATAATATCATAGCTTAGAACTAAATAATATAATTCATCTATATGCAGCTCCTTTATTCCGTAGTTTTTTTTTTGAAAATGAGGCCGATGGCGAGCTTTCCACCGGTATTTATACACTCACTAGCCCTTTACTGGTCATTGCTGAATACGCTATTAGTGGCCGTTGCCCGTTTCGCTATCGTATATCCTTAACGATCATTTGGAGCACTTTAATATAATGAGACTTTATGAAGACTTCTGCCTAATTAAAATTGCTCGCGAAAATTTCCTTTAACTACGTCGACCCGAATGAATGGGTTTATCAGCTAGCTCAAAAATACTTACTTGAGGAAATGAAGCATCCAGTAGTTGGTTCACATTTACAAGAAATATGTCTTCAAGCACTTTGTAAAAACTGTCAATGTATGAAATCGCATTCTAGTTAGCACTAATTTCCTCAGAAACCAACCAATGATGCGTGATGAGGGCTGAAATACATTTTGATCTAGTAACGATGGGTAGTTTTTATTGAGTACTTACTTCGAGTTCAAACACAGTGAAATCTCACCAATGATTCATGTATAAGCAATTACAATTAAAGTGGAACGTTTTCATAGTTGTCAAATATGATATTGAAAATATGTTTCTCATGAGTTATGTTATAATTTTTTCTTGAGTTGTTTAGCGTACCGTTACTGAAACTTAAAAAAAACAGGTCTATTGTAGCGATGATGAAACTAGAAACGCATTTACCAAAGTTGGTCGAAATGAACTGTAAGAGTGGGTTCAAACGATACGAAACAAATTCAAACAAATTCTAAGAGCGGTGGCCGGTTCCAGCTGTACCGACCAAATTACGGGTACCGTATCACAAACCGCTATGTGAATGTAGTAGTGTGTGTTTTCGATCAAGTTATGCTTGGGTTTTTTGGCGCTACATCGCATGTAGGCTTGAAGGAGGAAAAGAGCGAGCAACAGTGTTACAAATTTTGATTTTTCGAATTGTTTATGCTCATGCTCGTGTATGATAGAACGATTTGGTACCGGAACCGCGATACAGGTTTGCACCCACCGTAAGGTTAACGTATCGCGTCACCGTTAATGCAAAAAATATCATGTTTTTAACGCTGTATTTTTTTAACACGAAAAATATGAATATCATAGAGTTTTATAGACAAAATATTACGAAATTAACTTTAAATCTGTAAAGGGAAATTTATAGATATAATCAAAAATTTAAAAAATTTCAACGACTTTCCTTCAATTTTATTATGTTGTTACAACATCAATCGCGTTTTCTATTGAATTCTATTTTTTTACAACTACATTCATTTATTGAGACTTTTTAGCATGTTCTTTTTATTGTGTTGATTCATTTTATTCATCAATTATTTTTCTACTTTACAATATTTATTATTCAATTTCCAAATCAATTATGTAATCTCTAGCTTCCCCTTGATTTTTTCCATTTTTTTCTCGAGTATGTCATGATATCTAATGGAACACGTCAATTTTCAGGGAATATGTTGATATCATGTGCTAGAGTTTTGGCAATTTTACCTCTTGTACGAAAAATTAAACATTCTTCTATAAAATTTTTTACAGTGTACAGATTTATGACCTGCTGACTGTATTAAACGAGCTACTTACTCGTCTCTCTTCCATTTATTCTTATAAGACATAAAAATTGTTACATTTCATGCTGATTTATAAATGTTAACTTCTGTAGTTATTAGTTTTTATATCGTTAATATGATTTACATGTAAGCATGTTTGTATTTAAGAGGTGTGTTTATGTGAATACAATATCTAATGTTTTTTGTTTTTCCTTTATTATTTCTGATTTATCTTTCAATTTATTATTTAAAGTATAAAAATACTGCATTGTCTAACATCGACTGTATGATTAATGATTTATGATGAATTTTTCCATATTATTTGAGATTTAAATGATCAACTATATGTCTTCAAAACTTAATTCAAAAATCATTGTATCATTTCAATGGAGATGATGTCTTTAAACAGCGTTTTAAATTTAGTAGAACTGAGTTGATATATTGTCAACAGGCTATTGAAGCTAGAATTTTAACTGAAGTCGTCATGTCACCCCGTCAAAAAGGCGACTGTTACTTATAATCACTAATTTTTTTATGGTTTGCTCTCAAACAGAATATTATCATGATTGGATGAGGGACACCCAAATTACTTTGGAGCAAATACAAAACAAAATATTTTGAAGAGCTGACGAGTTTAAGATTAAGAGTAACTTATGTACGAGTAACTCATGTACGAGTTAACGAATGAGTTCTGTTGATGTTGTCACTACCACACAATAGCCCAGTAACCTCAGAATAAATGCTACAATACTATGATATCCATACTATTTAATAGTTTGCTGCAAATTCAATAGTGATCATTCAAAACGGTAGCCACATCGAAGTAGCTCTGTTAAATCTAGTATATAGCTAGTCTCTATGCTATGAACTATGGATAGTAATTCAAAATATTAATGATTTTTTATATACCTGTCCAGCCGATCGACCTGCTTAGCACAATTTTGCATGATAGAGCATCTCATTTCGTCTATGTTAAAAAAATTTCTCTGTTTGAAGGTTTTAAATGAAAATTACTCAACAAAGATTTACATGATGAAGCTCAAGAATGAATATTTTTTCTTTCTTGAATCACATATTTTATTATTTAATCTTAGAATTATTTCTCAGTTAATGAATATTTGAGCCTGTGTTGAGGAAAAATTATGTATATGTCAAAGAATAAAAAAATGTATTACTAGAATTTACAGGCATGGAAACTTATATCCATTCCAGAAAGTGTAGCAAATTACCTGCACCAGTTTATGACGAAAATGTCTCTGTAATAATTGAAAATTAACCATGCTGCAGTCAATCACTAAGCTTAACATATGAAGTCAAATGGATTTTGATGAAAATCTGAATAAAAAACCGTTTCCAAAATATATTTGATTTTACTGATGTTTCTGTGGGATAAGATCCAAAGTCTCTCAATAGTTGCAGAGCCTCTCTTTTTCAACTATTATTGCGTCAGGTCTCCGACGTGCAGAGCGACAACTACAAGCATTAAGGGCTGTTGTGATTCCAAATATCGTAATTATGGCCGCCGAGCTGACGTTGCGTAACGTCCCAGTGGTCATTTTGCAAAAATCTGCGGTAACGGAAAAGAGGAAAAAGCTCTATCCAATCCGCTTCACGCTTTTACAACGCTACTCGAACTGGAAATCGAGTAACTGAAAGGCATGTTCTCTGTTGCAAACAAACTTTGAGTATGTAAAATTGAGCAACGTCAAAAAACAAGGCTGTGCGAACGGAGCTCAGGGTCGTTTGCACTCTCTTTATTTTCGATTCATGCTCTTTTTGGCCATATGGGCAAGAGCTCCATGTCGGAATGTAGAATAAACATTGGTCCTGAGTGTTCTCCCTCCGCGAAACTCATATAGAGGATTCTTCGGAACGTTCCTTATTCTTTTCGTCCTGCTTTGGCCTTGTGTGATTGTTTCTCTTCATTGCCTTTGCAAATTCGAATTGTTTCGGGTCTAATTTGAGAGGGATGTTGGCGTTGATGATGAATTTTTTGCCTTCAAATGTTTGAGAGTAAGAAATTTACAGATTCAGCCGTCATGTCTCATAATCTGAGCCCCGTTACAAACAGTTGAATTTCTTTCTTTTAAGGCCAAATTATGCAGCCGATTTAAATATATATTGAGATCGTTGAGAACCCCATATTAGCCAAAACGTGAAACTGAGTTTGTTTCTGATCTGCACCATTATTTCACGATCATGATCAGCATATCACAATTACTGAAACAAATATTTTCAAATGGAGTTCTTAAAATAATTGATTGAAATATTTTGTGTTAAATGCGCTTAGATTATGTTCCTAACAGACTGTATTATTTCTTTGAAGCAAATGATTTATTCAAATAATAAAATAAATGATTATTCAATATGTATAATTTTTTATTTGCAAGCAAAAAAAGCTTGGAACAGAATTGCGGACTATTACTCAACATTACAAATATCGTCATCGGGAAAATTAATACCTGGGTTAAACGTGATCAAAATCATCAAAGGGTTCAACTGATTTTCTGGAAAATGGATAATCCTTAATTTAATATCTTTAAATATAAGCGATTAGTGCAAACTTTTATCGCTGTTCATCGTACATTCTGTTTTTTTGATAATAACATTGCGTAGTTGAGTTAAATTTAGGTCAGTACAGTTTTGAAGCACAGGAAGAGTTCGTGATAGTTTTTGTACAGACCGAGACAAAAAAACGAAACTCTTCCGACTGTTGCGTCGCACAATGAAAATGCTCCCGATTGTGGAAGCTGTATTGAGCTGGGTGTTGTGCGGTACGCGATGATCACGACGACAGGAAACACACCCATGCCTAACGCGACAACTAGGAAATTTGTATGGAGCGAGGACGTGATATCCTCGTGAAATGTCGACAATGACGGTACATCGGGCAAAATGGTTGAAGTGTAGGCTTGAGTAAATGGGCTTGTTACTATCTCTTGAGCAGATGGTGACATGTGTTTAAACAGGGGGGGGGGGTGGACAACACGGACAGTTAGGCTGTCTGAATGAAAGTGTGGCGGGGCAGTCAGACGCAAAACTTAACTGTCTGGAGGCCCTCCATTGGTACCGGAGTCTTGAGCGAGGTTACGTTAGCATCTCAAGTCTGGCTGACGACACGTAAAATGCTGTTTTTTCTTACGTACACCGGCATCTGAAGTGTAGCATCCCTAAAAACGGGAATTGAATAATTTAATCATCTTAAACGAGCAAATTCTTAATGTCGAGGGTAAAATTGAGGGTAACTACGAGGATTAAATTTCCACGATATTGACAGTGAACAAAATGTTTTATTTTCATTGAAAAATCATTCGTTGGAAAAATACTCAACACGGCAGCCCTCTTTCGCTCGATATTCGATGGTCATGCCAAGCCGCATTTTTCGTCCCTTTAGAGTCCAAAATTTTCATATATGTTTCATGCATTCGAACTTAGCACGTTCATCCAAATAGGCTTTGTTGAGCCGCTAAAATCAAGTTTTATTTCAAGTGGGCGGGTGAGTAGAACTGTGTTTGGCTGATAACCAGCGCAACCACGTGTAAATTATTAACCGTCCGAGAACCATTCGATAACCATGCGATAATAAATGAGAATAAAGGTTGACGAGTAAAGAATCGCGTGGAACAGTATACGAAGAACCGAAAAAACGTTGCTTCCGCAACAACTCTATTAGTTTTTGAGTCTGGTGTTCTGGTGGCAGAACTATTCAAGGTGGGTTCGGTTGAGCTTGCCGTCAATATGCACCAGCTAATTGGGAAAATCTGGGAGCATGAAAGGATTCCGGAGGACTGGAAGCTGGGTGTCATCCACCCAGTGTACAAGAAGGGTGACAGAATGGACTGTGCCAACTTTCGAACCATCACAGTCCTTAATGCTGCCTACAAAATCCTATTCCAGATACTCTTCTGCAGACTCGCACCCCTTGCTAAAGATTTCGTCGGAAGCTACCAAGCTGGGTTTGTTGGAGGCAAATTCACTCAAATTCAAATTCACACAAATTCGGCCTACGATACCATAGATTGGACTGAGCTATGGAACATCATTCACCAGTACGGTTTCCTTGGGAAGCTGGTACGCCAGCTGAAATTCACGATGGATGGAGTACTGTGTAAGGTGAGGATTTCGAACATGCTATCGGAACCTTTCGACTCACACCGGGGTCCGAAACAATGTGATGGGCTCTCCTGCCTTTTATTCAACATCGCTCTGGAAGGTGTCATGAGAAGCGCGGACTTCGATATCCGCGGCACGATTTTCTCCCGCTCCCTCCAATTCCTAGGCTTCGCGGATGACATCGACATCATCGGGCGGAACACTAGGACGGTGTGCGAGGCGTACACCCGACTAAAACGCGAGGCCGCAAGAATTGGACTAATGATCAATGCGACAAAAACAAAGTACCTGCTCGTCGGGGGCTCTGACAGTGACAGAGCCAGGCTGGGGAGCAGTGTATCAATGGACGGCGACGAACTTGAGGTAGTAGAGGAGTTTTGCTACCTCGGCACTGTCGTAACTCCGGATAACAATGTAAGTTGCGAAATCCGGAGGCGCATTGTTCAGGGGAATCGTGCCTACCATGGGCTCCACAAACTCCTGAGGTCCAGGTGGCTTCTTTCACGCACGAAGTGTGCCATTTACCGCACGCTGATAAGACCGGTCGTTCTTTATGGGCATGAATCCTGGACTCTGCTCACGGAGGACGTCAACGCACTCGCAGTCTTCGAGCGGCGCGTGCTCCGGTCTATCTTTGGCGGTGTGTGTGAGCAGGGCGTGTGGAGGAGAAGAATGAACCACGAGCTAGCTGAGCTGTATGGCAAGCCGGACATCCTGACGGTGGCGAAGGCCGGCAGAATTCGGTGGTTGGGGCATGTCATGAGGATGCCGGACTCATGCCACACCAAGAAGGTGCTCACCAGCGACCCGTCCTGCACAAGGCGGCGAGGAGCTCAGCGTGCTCGGTGGATGGACCAAGTGGAGCAGAACCTGCGGGATATCGGATGCAACAGGGGATGGAGAGCTGCAGCCATGGACCGAGCTACCTGGAAAACGATTGGTGACCAGGCCATGTCACTAAGACGTGCTCAATATTGAGCAGGCCAGCAAAGAAGAAGAAGAAGGTTTTGAGTCTAAAATGATACACGCAAATTATCCAATAGCAAATTTATGTGATAAAATGTTGCGATCCTACTCTTTCGGCTATCTGTTTTATATTCCTCTCTCACTTATCAGCCTTTATGATCACTGTCACTCTACCTCTGGATACCCCTTCCAACCACAACCGAAAAGAAAATTATCGTCAAAGCTATCGTTTCACTCTTTGCTCTCGCTTCCACTCACTGTCTCTGCTTCACTTCATCAAAAGTGAGCTTACTCACCCTCCAACCCTATTGAGTGTCGCACGGCAATCTCTTAGCACAAATTTAATTAATTAGCACATAATGGAAATTAGCACATAATGCTATGTAATTCAATATCTTGAAAGCATTTTACAGTACGACAGCCGATATTATTGTTTTTCATTCGAGTAAACATACTATAGCTCATTTGATCGAATGCATATTATTTACTTTGGCAGTTCAGAGCGGAAATTCTTAGTTTTGATTCTATGTGAATCATAGCGTCTTTTCGTGCCGTTGAGGATATTAATGCCAAATTGTTTGTTGTAAGTTAAAATCGCATAAAATAATAATTTAGTATAATTGTAATGTATTTTTTTATTCGATAAAAAACAAAGAATGGGAGGGAAAACAAAAAAAACCGTTGGAAGAAGATTGACGGTATATTTCATTTTTTTGATACTTTTGAATAAAAAAAAACGTATTTATTTAAATAGATTTAATTTAAGCGCAAAGCGTTCAAAATTTATTTTAGCGATATAATTGTTTTTAATGCGAATGAATTATATGATGATTACTTTTAATCAAATAAAGCAAAAATTGTTGTTTTTGTTTTATTTTAATTCGTAGCATAATTTCGCTTCGCTCTGAATTTTTATCGCCAATCGCACGTTGTACGCTATAATAGTTCTGCAAAAAATCATTAAAATTTGTACGATTATAATAAAATTTGTTGTAAAATTACATTTCATCAACCATTCAACCATTCGAAAAAAGAATCGCAAATATTCATTTAAAATACAAATTATGCTCAATTTGGTTGATATTTTCTGCATAGACGTTTCAATGATGAAAACTAACACTGGAGAAATTTCAGTCTCCTCTATAAAGAACAAAGGAGGGCTCCCATACAACCACCAATAAAAAGTAAATATTATTTGCTTAAAAATGTAGATGATGCCCGATATGGAAAAAAATTTGTGCGTAGACGTTTCATTGATTAAAATTAACACTGCCAACGTTTCAGCCTTCTCTATGAAGAAAAAAGGGGGGCTTCAATACATTCCCCTCCCCCCTTTGAAAAGTGAAGATTATTCGCCTAAAACCACAAATGATGTCCAATGGCCAACCAGTTTCTTTTAACATTTGGTAAAACTTTTAATAGCTTCAACTCACCGGCGAAGTAAAAAAGGGGGCTCCCATACAACCCCAATTCGCGAATATTCATTCAACATTACAAATGATGCCCAATTTGGCTGAAATTTCGTGCATAGACGTTTAATTACTAAAAATTAGCACTGAAAAAATTTCAGCCAGTTCAGTGCTTCACCTTCTCGATGGGGAACAAAGGGGGGCTCCCATACAACCCCCTTTCAAAAATTAAATGTTATTTGCTTAAAACTATAGATGTTGTCCGATTTGGCTGAAATTTGGAGCAATGACGTTTTATTAGTTAAAACTAATACTGGTGAATTTTCAACCTCCTCAATGAAAAACAAAGAGGGGCTCCCATACAATTCCCCCTCCCGCAAAAAGAGATAATATGCTTAAAACTGTAAATGATGTCTAATTTGGCTGAAATTTGACAAACATGTTTCTTTTGACATTTGGCAAAAGTATTCAAAGCTTCATCCACCCTCGCGAGGTAAAAAGGGTAGCTCCCATACAACCCCGCATGCTAGATGGTGGGGGATGGTGGGATCCAACAAATTAATAATTATTTTAAAAGAATACAAAGATTTACAGGTTTTACTGAAATATGTGGTGTATGCCTCTTTTATATTTCTATAGAAGTATCTGAAAAGTCAGCTACTCCGGTAAGGAAGAAGGGAAGCTCATATTCAACCCTTCATAAAAAACAGTATACTATTCCCCTTAAAATCTTAAACACAGATCTGGCCGAAAATATAATAGCACATGCCTATTATATATTTTGCAAAAAAATCAAAAATTTCGGCCACAAAATTTCGGTAAAAAAAACGGGGGAATTCCAAAAACCCACCCGTCGAAAAGTATATAATTTTTGTTAAAAAATACAAATGGCGACGGAAATATCCAAAATTCGCCAAACTAGTTTCTGTTTACTGTTTTGAGCAAAAACTTAAACTTCAGTCACCCCGTAGAAAAAAACGGGGATGTTCCATATCACTCACTTCCCCTATTATAATATAACGTAGTAACTGAAGTTTAAGTTTTTGCTCCAAATTGTAGGTATATGGCTTAACAAAATTTGAATGGTGACCAATTTGTAGGAACATGTTTCATACATCTGTTTGTAAAACAGCCAAACTATCCTGTTCTCTGCGAGGTTCTAAAGAGGAGGGGGCTCCCATATATTCCCTCTCACAGTAATTGAAAATCGTTGAAAGTACAATGACATATGATTTAACCTAATAATTGCATATGCATTTCTTAAAACTCTCTATACAATATGTGATGAATTGTAAGTTTCCAGGCATGGTATATCTTTCGTCATAAACTATTCACTTTGTTGTACAAATGTTGTCGAAATCAACTACAATTTTATCACTTAATACAATGAGTTTCAAAATTTTAGTTCTATAAGCAAGAGCAAAATAGTTGTCAAATAGTTGTCACTTTCACCAAATACAGGAAAAATAGTTAAGAATACATATGGCTTCAAAATCGATTAAAACATGGTACAAATGCTTCTTATTATTCAAAGTGCAACGAAGATTCATAAACGCAGGTGCAGAACGTATGGGGGTTTCCAAAGACCCTCCTGTCTACATTATCAACAAAATAATTCGGTCATACTAAAAAAGCTTGGACCGGATGAATTTAGGGGAGAATGATTCTTCTTACACAAAATTTTGAAAGCAAGAGCTTCTATACAAGCTTATCCTATTAGAGTAATGGAAAATATGGTAAAGAATACCAATCATGTCTGATTTAAATGAAATGAAGCAAAGTCTTAAATAGTTTATATTTACTGCATAATAAAAAAAGGTGTGTCGCAGCTATCGGAGTTGTAAACAAATTGATGGGAGGGCCTACAATACTTATTTCGGAATATTAAAACAAAATCCTAATTTAAAAAAATATCCTCTTATTTTTCTGCACCAATTAATGTACGCCGTAACACAATTCATGCAAGAAGTAGCAAAGTATCAGATTCACCAATGCGGATGGTGAATGCAACCATAATTTTTTGGAATGTTCGATTGTTTTTTATTTAATTTTTTCAACAAGTGACTTTAACATTATGGACAGGAAAGAAATTTTCGTTTCCAGAAAAAGAGAAATTCACACATATGCAAAGACGTCAACAAACAGTTGAGCTTCCTGCAACTTTTCTCTCTTCTACATTTTATTTAGACACTAAACTGCACTAAGAAACTAAAGTCATTCGCTTCTAACGCATCTTAAAATTTCAAAGTGTAAAATATTTTGCAACACATATTGTTATGCCCTTATTCAGTAGGTTTCAATTTTTAAACGTTTTGAGTAGCGTTGGAAATGAGGTTGGTGTAGTAAATTTTAATATGGATTTGAGAGCATAATGATTACGAACGTGGAATGGCATTTTGAGAAAGAAAAGCAATACTGATGAAATATAAAGGAAAATAAAAATCTGTTTCCAGGTAGCTTCAGTGACGCAATAAGAGTAAGAGAAAGATAAAGTAGAAAGATTATTAACGTCATACATGGTCATGATGGAACAACATGCTAGTTTTCCTCATTCCTATGATAAAAAATTGTTATGACGGATCCAGGAAAAGCGATAGTGGATAAAAAATGATTTTCGAAAGAGTTAAAGAGGAAAACACTAGGCATACAAAATAGGTTTTACTAATTTCATGACGTGCAAGATGCGAAACATTAGGTAGAAAATGTTTTGGTTAGAACAGCTTGATCATACGAAACGAAGATTTTGAAGAAAAATGACAGTTGTGAAACAACAAGAGGATTTTGATTTGATTTGATAAAAAATCCTTTCGTTGATAGCTGAGATGGTTAAAAGGGTAGATTTGTTAATAAAGGAGTGCAGATTAGTTTCATGCATTATAGTAAAGCCAATTGGAAGTGATGTGTCAAGATCAACAGAGCAAGATAATTTGAAACAAATAGAAAACCATAGAAGACGAAGCTAGGAATCACGTTTACAAAATGAATTCAACTAAATGAGAAATAAATAATATACACATAATAAATTGAATAACACAAACATACATAAAAATGTCCCTTTATGTGTCCTTAAACTTCGTCGACCCGAATGAAATCGGGTTTATCAGCTAGTTATAAATAAAATATCGGCCTGGGTACTGTAATTTGCTGTCAAGATAACGAGCTGCATACTATAAGGTGACATTTTCACCAGAAATCAACCAATGCTGGGTGTCGAGGGCTTGAATACATTTTAACCATTTATTTTAATCCGTAGAAAAAATCAACAAAGAAAGGATGTGATAGAAATAACTACAATAACGAGAGGATTGAAGGTTGCGCTCAGGTTGGTGTGTCTGCTTAACACCCGACTATAATGAAAACAATAACGCCACTAAAGTGCATTCAACTTGGACCATTTCCCAAACACACTACAGTCAACCAAAGAATGCAAGCAAAACACACTGCATGGCAAAATGGATGACATTTGCACATTAATGTAAAGTGACACATTTTACTAATTTAAAAAAAAGCCGTTGTAAACTAGCTCGAGCAAGCAATGGTCTTGTAACATCGATACCAGCCATCTCTCCATATTTTACCAGAATGTACGTGGACTGCGCACTAAGACAATTGATTTCTTCACTGCTGCTTCTGTATGCAACCACGAAATTATTGCTCTTACTGAAACATGGCTTGATGATTCGATTTTTTCTGCACAGCTGTTTGATAATCGCTTTCAATATATCGAACTGATCGTAGCCATCGCAACAGCTCAAAGGTGGAGGTGTTCCCGTCGAAGTTTCATCTAAACTCGTATCGTCGGAATGCTTCAAAATAAACGATTCGTGTACTGAAAGCTTATGGAACCGTGTGAGCACGCAATCCAGCTTTCTACTTATCGGCGCGGTTTACTTTCCTCCTGGAATGAGTGATAACAAAAGCACAGTAAGAGAGTTTCGCTCCTCTCTTCGTCCTGTCGCTCTAAGCCATCGTAACGACAACGCTATTATTTTACTGGGTGACTTCAATCAACCTGCGCTTAATTGGTCACCAACAGATGAGGGCTTCACTGTTTTTGAACACTCCCGTTCAAAACTTTCGCCAACGTTTGCTACTCTTTTGGATGAGCTTAATTTCCTGGGACTTCACCAAATACAAAACCATGCCAATCCGTAAGGCAAATTTCTGGACTTTAGTTTTGCTAATGAATTCATCCTGAACGTTGGTTATTGTATTAACATTTCTGCGGATTACCTGCTACTACCAGATGCTTACCATCCATGTCTGAATGCTGAAATCATTATTAATAAACCCTGCGCAACCCAGAGAACAATACTAAATTTGTCATAAGCATACAACTTTGCTAAGACTAACTACACTAAAATGTCCAAGCTATTGCAGGCTTTAGACTGGTCATTCTGTACCTCAAACGTTGACATAGATGCGGCAACTCATCAGTTCATTTCTAATGTTACCGGTGTATTTTCAAGCTGCTGCCCAAAACAGCAATTTCGAGTTATGTATCCTGCATGGTCTAATCGTTCTTTAAAGTCGCTGAAATCTGCCAAAGCCAGAGCATACCGTCTGTTTAAGAAAACTGGTCTGGACAGTGATAAGGCCAGTTTCCACACTATAGTCAACCGTTACAGGCGGACGAATCTTACATTATACTCCAAATATACACACAAAATGCAACAAAAATTGTATGCTAACCCCAAAGCATTTTTGAGATTCGCAAATAGCAAACGTAAACAGGCTAGTTTACCAATAAGCATATACCTCAATGATAAGCAAGCATGTACGCCACGCGGTATTTGCCATCTTTTTGCTGAAAAATTCGAAAGTGTCTTCTCAACGGATAGTATTAATGATTCTATTATCAAACGAGCTCTTGACACAGTACCACACAACGTTCTTGAGTTCTCGTGGCGCAACGTAAATGTTACACCTTCCATCATGACAGCTGCTGCTAAGAGGCTTAAACCTTCGTACAATCCTGGCCCTGATGGTATACCATCTTGTGTCTTAGCTAAATGCTCAGACACTCTATCCATCCCGTTGGCGAACTTATTTATAATGTCCATTCATCAGTGTTCATTCCCAACTACTTGGAAGTACTCATACATGACACCGATTCACAAAAAGGGATCTAGAAAATTATTTGAGTTTATTGTACATGACGCATTCATGAATTCCTGCAAAAGCTAAATAACTGACTTTCAACATGGGTTTATCCCGAAGCGGTCTGTATCTACAAACCTGGTTCAATTCACCTCTGAGTGTTTCACATGTTTGGATTCTGGCGGCCAATTGGACGCAGTGTACACTGATTGCAAAGCCGCATTTGACTCTATGAACCACCCTAGTAACACTGTGGAAGCCCAACTCCATATAAAAAAGACGGCATTCACACGAGTGAGGCCAAAAAAGTATGACCGGCTGCAGGAAACGTTCACTCCGGCTTCAAAGTTCTTAAGGCCGCCGATTTTTTCCGTTCATTTGCCATCCAAATTCACCCCTTAGACTTTGATATTCTTAATATCGATGAGTTTTCCGTTCATTTACCATCCAACTTCTCTCTTTTTTATTTCTTTACCAACCAATAAAAATGACCACCAACCAAAACGGTCACCCCTTCTTACAAGAGTGAGTATAAATGCCACAGTCACGCGCGCACACATGTAAGCATCGCGGTGACCTAGCTACCCGTCCTGCTCACTCCTCCACGCGAGCTACGCTGGCTATCCTCCATACACAGTTCTGCTTACCCGCGTGCTTGAAATAAAACTTTAATATGGCCGCCCTCACCAACAAGAACTTGACGACCAAGTGTGCTAATTTCGCATGGATGAAACAAACGTAGCAAAGTTAGGATTCTGACAGGACGATTAGGCATGCTTAGTATGAATGTCGATGAGCGAACGAGAGAGCGACGCCCGTGCTCAGTTTTTTTCAATGATTTTTTTTTAATGAAAATGAACAATTGTGTTCATCGTTCACATCGATGGAATTGACTATTCGACATTATCCTCGATATTAACCTCGATATTATGAATTAATTAATTTTAAATTAATAAAATGCTAGGGAATTGTTGCGCGGCCGAGACCTGTATAATTAAGACTGTCTATGATTTGAAACATGTACGTAGTCGGATAGCTTGTTCTGCGTAGGGGAAAGCAACGTCGTGAGTTGCTTCCAAAACTCACTCATTGATGTTTGAAAAAACATCACTTCAACTCATTGATGTTTGAAAAATATCATTTTGTTCAGAAATCCTGCACTTTATTTTGTTTAAATTTTACAGAAAAAAATACGAACATTTACAAATTTTGAAAACGTTCAAAACTATGTACAATGCAATTTACTCATTTCAACCAATTTCGATGTGGGCCTCGCTCTCTCATCATCAGTTTACAAAGTTAAACGATCAATTTAAGATAAATGAAACGATCATTTTTTTTTCGAGTGTGTCATTCAACTTTTGTACAAAAACAAAAATCCAAATTATGTTTCTTTCTGATTTCAACAAATATTCTGTTTAACTCTAACGCATTTTACGCTAGCAAAACAGATGTGTTTTGAGGGGGCTTCAACTCTAATATATAATGAATAACCCAATAAAGTTTGAGACTCAACAAGTGCTGCGCACTTGAAATGCATGCATATGTTGCATCATATTAAACATTGACAACAAATTTTCCAAGATGCCATGTAACCCATTTATGGGTGACGGCAAAAACGCTTGATTTGAAAGTGCATTTTTTGAATATTTAGAGCAGCTATTGCTCCCACTTATCACATTAAGGACCAAACAGAAACACGAATGAACGTAAAGAAAACCAAAAACTCATCACAAACGTAGAACGTGAAGAATTATGGCGCGTGTCCACCTATCGGGCTAATCGAATGAGTTGCCCATCGGACCAGCTGTTGACACATCAATTGTCAAAAATTTGTATGGAGTTCGCTTGCTGGTTTGGTCCGAGCAATGGACACGCAAAACTTACGTGGTGCTCATTGCACTCGTTTGTATATTTAGTTTTTCTATTTAAAAACAAATCTAAAAAAATTCAATTAATTATTTCTCCTTTTGCTATGAAATAATAGTGTTATTGTAAATACAGTCCCGTTCAAAACTGTTTAAATTTGAAACTGTAATCGAGACAGCTCGACGATGTCCGACGAATGTCCGATAGCGTAGGTCCACGACTCTGGAAAACACAAATTGATCGCTCACTCTCGTTCACTCAAATCTAGTCACTCATTCTTTTAGCTTGGTCCGAATGGTGGACACGCGCCATTAGAGCCGATGCAACCGTGGGTCTGTTGTATGGGTAAGAAACGATTGAATCGTTCTTAATCTGGTTAGGATTTATTTTTCATCCGCAAGATTTTGTTTTTCTAATCTAAGTATGAGGGGAATTTCTGGGATAATTCTAATACATAACTATTGATTAAAAAAAAAAAAAAAAAAAAAATATATATATATATATATATATATATATATATATATATATATATATATATATATATATATATATGTATATGTATATGTATATGTATATATGTATATATATATATATATATATATATATATATATATATATATATATATATATATATATATATATTTATATATTTATATATATATATATATATATATATATATATATATATATATATATATATATATATATATATATATATATATATATATATATATACGAGCGAAGAAGAGAATACAAGATTATCTTCAAATTTATTCATTCTATCGTTAAGTCTTTCTGAAGACTGAATGTTTTTTTTTGCTTTCAATCAAATCAATATCATATTTATTTTTCCATATTGAGTTCCGTATATAATATGTAATTTTGCTGCAATATTTTATTTTCCGTATATCTGGATTATCCGGCTTATTTATTATCCGGAATATCCATATTCTCTACCTTTTAAACCAAAACAAATAAAGCATCGTAATAACAAAGCAGCTGTCTGTGTAACTAATTTACTTAACAATGTTATGTTTTGAAGATTTTTGTAGCCCATTATACTCTTGTTTACTACAAAACAAACATAACAAACATACAAATACACTGCAATTTAGGCCTGATTTTGCACAGCATTTGCAATGCAAACAACTTACGCTACAGGAATATATGAAGGGCACACGAAAAAGACGTTGATCGTTAGGAGTTCATTGGACGGATTTCGTCTCATCTACGATTGATTTTAGTGCAATTAAGGCATGTAGTAGAGTGGCTAAGAATGTGCAAAAATCACATACGTTAGAAAGCGATAATTGCATCGTTTTAGCAGAATATAAAAAAAAACTACTCAAGAAACTGTGATCGTTGTACGTTTAATCGATCCATTAATCTGGCATATATTGTCCCTGTACGGCCCGGTAAAGTTGTATGAAAAATGAATCGCCTTGTTAAATATCCTATTTTAAACAAACATTTGTTGTTTACGCTGACGTTTGATAAGGATTAGTGTTGTCAACGATCAGCACCATAAGTAACTTCAATCCGGGCTCCTTTGTCCAAAGGAGTTTACGAACTAGGTATAACGTTGCTATTGTAATCAATTAATCAGCCCACAGAATGCTGACAAAAAAACTATCGAACAGCTCATAGAATTAATCGTTGTAGAGGCTTCTCTGTTGTCCTTCTCTCAAACATACTTCTAACATACTTCCTCGCTGTGAACATAGCGCATGTATGTGAGTACTGGGACTTTTAACGTGATATATAGTTCCATTTTCAACTGAATTCAATCGAGGGCAAACTTAGATCTATATAATTTTGTTATTATAATATATCTTATGTTACAAAGAATTAAAAAACTTGTAATATGATGTTAGCAAAAAAGAGAAAGACACACTTTGCATGAAATCATTAATAAAAACAGAAATTGTTGATTATTTTATGGCAATCGATGTGAGAAGGGAAGAGTTTATTTTCTGGCAATCGACGTAAGAAGAAGAAAATCATCTCTTCCAGTGGAATATGAGATGAAAACGTATTTAAGCTTACATTCTCCCGTAAATGGTAAAAATTCGATCGCTTGCTGCAGAACTAAATAAAACGTAGCACCCTAGTGGTTTCCCGACGTTATGAAATGCCATAAAAGAAGTTCAAAATTGTTAATTTTGTTTAGTTACCCTACATTTCTAACGATTATGTTCAATAGAAAGCAACATATGCATGCAATTCTAGTGCGCATCACTTGTTGAGTCTCAAACTTTATTGGGTTATTCATTATATATTAGAGTTGAAGCCACCTCAAAACACATCTGTTTTGCTAGCGTGAAATGTGTTAGAGTTAAACAAAATATTGGGTGAAGTCAGAAAGAAATATAATTTGTTTTTTTTTTTTTCATAAAAGCTCAAAGTAATTGTTTCGAACGCCACGGGTAGGCTTAAAAATATTTTAGGCATTACCTATAACTTGTGGAAGGATCGTCATCGTTTGCCGCAAAAGACGTTCATTTTTCGATGGGCATAATAACTAGACCGGAAACGAGCGCGAAATAACAGAAAAAGAATCAGACCGAACCAAGCGGGTTTGGGTTTCACCCAGATAACATGACTGCAAAAAACAGGAAAAAGGATGCCTCTACATATGCGCCTAGCGACAGACGGGTGCATCATAAAACATTCAGTACGCATCCACCATTCACATCCTCAAAACGTACCTAGACGCAGACCTAAAAAAACAACCGTATAATTTATGTGCATTTGGAAAACAGATAACGGAAAAGAATAAAAGAATAGAAAATATAAGTTAAGAACTTACTGTATGAGAAAAAAACTGTTAATACTAAACCACATCAGACAACGTGTGGACTCCGAGCAGGACACACATACCTTGGAAAAGTGCGCGTACTATAACTTTCACGTCGTATTGTGCGAAGTGAAGTGCAGTGAAGTGCGTGTGAGGTTTTTCCCAAAATTTGCCTTTTCGGGTCCAAAAATTTTCAATTAGCAACATTTGTTTATACCTTTAACGGTTTTTTAAAAGGCCTCACAATTTGCAACATTAGCTCCATAGCCGGTTGCAGCGCCTCTCGTAATAGGCCCTTAGCCCTTGCAGCCCGTGCCGTTGCCAACGACGACTGCGCCATGAGGAGCGGCAACCCAACGAGAAATTTACGGGTATAATGTTGCGATCTCACTGTACCTACTGTCTGTTTTATATTCTCCTGTCACTAATCTGCCGTCATGACCACTGTCACTCTACCTATCGCTACCCCTCTCATCCACAATAGAGAAAAATTCACCATCAAAGCTATCGTTTCATTCTTTGCTCTCGCTTCCACTCACTGCCTCTTCACTACTTCACCAAAAAGTGAGCTTATTCACCCTCCAGTGCTATTGAGTGTCGCACGGCGTTCACTTTATCTCTTATTTGAACGCGCACTGGGACTCTCTGTTTTGAAACGAGCAGCTGTGTGAGCTGGTTTTTGATCCGTCGAGTTATGAAAAAAAAATCTCAATATTCAGATATGTTTTCTACTGAATGACACGTATGATGTTCGAAATACAGTATACAAGCATGGAAATATACAATTTCTTCGTAAAATACAACGTCACAAAGTTCACAAATGAGCACACATATAAAATTTTCCATACGCTCAAACTGGACATACCCAACATCAATAAACCATATCATCATAAATCAGCGTAGGATACATCGGATAGAGATATCATTAACGGTTAGGGTAAAGAACCATCCGTTTGTCTATTGACGATGATGGAAAATATGCTACTAAAAACAAACAGTATTTCATGAAAACATACTAATAAGAGGATGAGCACGAGGAAAACTTCAACTATCTGAACCATGTAATAAGCTCAATATCAAACAAATCGGGAGCGTTTGTTGTATTTGTTTGAATGAGCTCTTCAATTGTATTGCATCTCAACACAAATGCTGTAATGGTTCTTTTGGCAACGAAGTGGCAACGGATTGGTGAGATATTTAGTATAGAATGTTGTCTAGTTGTGCTTCTACGCTGTCCATCCTAGTATCAAATTCTGCTAATCGTTGTATTACCCCAGATAATCGTTTGCGATTTACCCATTCCATCTTCGTCCGACAGATCTATCTGTTTGTCTGCATTTGTAAGCATCAATCAGATGTTACATGTTACATGATTCCAGCTTAGATGACGGCGCATGAGTAAATTATGTGAAAATGTTTTTTATGTTGGGTAGGAAAGATCCATCCAACCATTGAATCTGCCTGCGTTGCTTGGGGCGTTGTTTACGTTCAGATGGAGAGGTTACGAAAATAATTTGCAATATTGTATTGCTGCGTACCTGTTCTAAAACAATAGCGCAGTCGGCAAAGCCCGAGTTTAGCACCACTGGCAAAACTAGTGACAGTCGATAGTACACTTGTCTTTGGTGCTAAATGAGCGTCTGAGTACCATGAGAATCGACGCTAGATCGGGAAAGAAGAAGACCGGCCATTCTGGAGAAAAAAGCGAAGGACACGTGTAAAATTTTTAACCGTCCGAAACGTCCCGAGAACTGCCTGTTCGATAACCGAGTGATAATAAAGGTTGACGAGTTAAAAATCGCGTGGAACAGTTAATTAAGAATCGAAGAAACGTTGCTTCCGCAACATATTAAAAAATTTACACTTAATTGATTTGTGCAGGATAATAGTTCGCGCTTCAATCGGTTGGACTAAGTGACGCCAGTGAAAATGAATCGCGAAACCACCGGATCAAATCCTGCCGCGAAATCGACAGTGCGATAACCTTCCCCAGTTTTTGAAGACAGGGATAGCACTGCATCGATTGAGGAATTGATCCAGCAAGCCAGGGAAGCGAACAAAAGCTTTATCAGACTAACGGCGCAGATAACGCAGCTTAGCCCGAGCATTTTCAGGGGCGTAGGTTCCCTGAATGCAGAACGTATAGACGCGACATCCCCACACGCACGGATAAGAAACGACGAAGAAGAAATCGCGTCGGCTCAGACCCCGCTGAGCAGAACATCGTGCGGGACGCCTTACACGGGTGACCTGAATCCTGGTTCCTCGAACAATCTACCGCGACGGAGTATCGCTTACCCGGACTTCTTGCGGTACGACACGCAAGCTGGGCCGTCAACGGCCAAAAGAAGTGACCCTATCTCACAGGACCGAACTAGACATAGACCTGCCGTGACTACTGGACGGGTTGATGACCTTCAACGGGCTATGGAGGACCTGGAGATCGAACAACTTCGGCAACGTAATCGGCTTCTATTATCCTTCGCGCCGACTAGCCAGCAGAGAAATGCTTATCCTGCACCGCGAGTGAGTACTGTTCCGGAAGGGTTCCAGGCGAGTGGATTTTCCGCTTTCGATCTTTCACAGACGCAATTCCTGGCTCGGGAAGGAAGAAAAAGAGATCTGCCGACATTCTCTGGTAACCCCGAAGAATGGCCGCTCTTCATCGCAGCATTCGAGTACACCACGGAAGCATGCGGTTACAGCGAAGTGGAAAACCTAACGAAAAGGAAAACGAAGTAGGAACGACTCGACACACTCGTGGATTTCGGAATCGCAGTCCAAAACCTTTGCGCAACCATCTCAACATCAGGACTCGACGATTACACGTACAACGCTGCGTTATTACACGAGCTGTCGGAACGGTTGCCCTTAACGCTCAAGCTGAATTGGGGATGCCACAAGTTGAGCGTAGGCCAAGTTACGCTGTCGAGTTTTAACAACTGGCTAAGTCACTTAGTCGAAGCAGCGAGTATGGTGACGATCCCGTCAGTATACGCTCCCGAATACTCGTCTGCTACGAGAGGTGCGACCTCTAAGGGCAACCACTTTAATCATCGACACGTGAGTACCCATGTAACTACCGCCGTAACAAAGTGCCCGACGTCAAGAACTAGAAGCGCTAACCCTCACTGCTTGATATGCAATCAACGATGCACAAATGTAGAAAACTGTCCAGTTTTCAACAGTATGGATTTGAATGCTCGTTGGCAAGCGGTGAGGGAAAAGCATATATGCCGTAGATGTCTCGAAAGACATCCAGCTCGGTGTCAAAGGAGAACGGTATGCGCAATAGATGGTTGTGTCTTCCTTCACAACAACTTGCTCCACGATAAGACCCGATCGAGACCGCAGACCACGTCGAACGAACATCAAACTTGTAACAGCCACCGAACTGCAACAGAGGTCCCGTTACTCTTTCGGTATGTTCCGATTATCTTGCACGAAAACGGTCGCCAAGAGGAAACTTTTGTGTTCTTGGACGATAGTTCTTCGCCCACTTTCATCGAGCAAGACTTGGCGGAAGAACTAGGCCTCCAAGGCACTCCGCAGCCGTTATATCTTTGGTGGACAGGAAATCAGAAGCGACTCGAAAAAGATTTAATGAACGTAACACTTAAAATATCCGGAAGTCAAGAAAGGGACCAATTGTATGAAATTAGAAACGTACACACAGTAAACACATTGGCAATTCCGAAACAGTCACTGAACGTTAGAAGGCTCCAAGAAGCCTTTGACCACTTGAAGAACCTGCCATTATCCTCGTATGAGAGTACCACGCCTAGAGTTCTCATCGGCATGGATAACCGGCATCTAGGCCATCCCTTAAAACGCCGAGAGGGCAAATCCCATGAGCTGGTTGCAGTGAAAACAAGGTTAGGATGGACGGTATACGGCTCTCACCAAACGACTCCCGGGAAAACAGCATCTGACCTTGTCTGCCATCATAGTTTGCAGCTGTGCCAGTGTATGGAAAAAACTGATGAACTCATCGACACAAGATTGAAGGAATACTTCGCAATCGACTCGTTAGGCGTAACAAGTGTAGTAAATCCTTTGCGATCCCAAGAAGATGAAAGGGCGATCGCAATCCTCGGAGAAACAACTCAGCTTAGAGAAAACCGATACGAAACCGGATTATTGTGGAAATACAAAGGATTTGAAATGCCTCCGAGTAAAGCTATGGCCATGCAACGTTTTGAGTGCCTGAAAAAGAAGATGGAAAAAGTCCCTGTACTAAAGACGGCAATCACAGAAAAAATGAACGAGCTTGTATCGAAAGGCCACATCCGCCGTCTCACCTTAAACGAACTGTCTGAAAAGCGAGAAAAGGATTGGTTCTTGCCTGTGTTCCCGGTTATAAATCCGAATAAGCCAGGTAAAATCCGAATTGTATTCGACGCAGCCGCGAAGGTGCACGGCGTCAGCCTGAATACTTTCTTACTGAAGGGTCCTGATCAACTGGTTGAGCTTCTGACGGTTTTGCACAAATTCAGAGAGTTCTGGGTAGCGATCGTTGAAGACATCAAAGAGATGTTTTTTCAGGTGTTGATGAGACCAGTAGATCAACGCAGTCAGATGATCCTCTGGAACGGGGGTGACTCTGATCGAGGTCCTGATGTATAGGCAATAGCCGTTATGACGTTCGGTGCAGCGTGTTCCCCTTGCTGTGCTCACTTTGTTAAGAATATGAATGCCGAACGCTTTTGAGATAAATTTCCACGTGCCTTCGAGTGTATTGTCAAAGAACATTATGTCGACGATATGCTAGCCAGTGTTGAGACCGAAGAGGAAGCAGTAGAACTGGCAAGAGACGTGCGGTACGTGCACTCTCAGGGCGGGTTTGAGATTAGGAATTGGCTGTCTAATTCGATTCACGTTATAAGCGAATTGCAAGCTACTATAACGAAAAAAAGACCAGTTACTATCGGAACAGACTCAAAAATAGAAAAAGTACTTGGAATGTGGTGGGACACGCAATCCGACGCATTCACGTACAAAGTCTCACCCAGGAATGATAGGTTGCTGATGACGGGCGCGAAACTACCAACCAAACGCGAAGTGCTACAAATCCTGATGAGGACATATGATCCTCTAGGTCTCTTGGGGAACGTGCTAATGTTCCTAAAGGTACTACTGCAAGAAATTTGGCGTGCCCGAATTGGATGGGACGAGCAGATCAGCGCCCGACTAGCAGAACAGTGGGAAAAATGGATTTTCATACTGCCAAGCGTTTGCCAAATAAGTATACCCATATGCTATCGTCAGAATACGTTATCGCTAACTCGAAGCATACAATTACAGGTATTCTGCGATGCGAGCGAGAACGGAATGGCAGCGGTAGCATACTTTAGATTTGAAGAAGGAAATACAATCGAATGTGCCTTGATAGGGTCGAAAACTAGAGTGGCACCGTTAAGATTTTTATCGATTCCCCGGCTGGAGCTGCAGGCAGCGGTTATTGGTGCTCGGTTCGCAACAACGATCTATAAATACCACCGACTAGCAATAACTAAAACTATATTTTGGACAGATTCACGTGATGTTATCTGTTGGTTACGATCGGATCACCGACGCTACAGTCAGTTCGTTGCCTTCAGGGTTGCTGAAATCCTCGAGTCCACCGACGTCGCTGCTTGGCAGTGGCTACCATCAAAGGTCAACGTAGCCGACGATGGAACGAAATGGGTCAACATGCCTGATCTGAGTGCGTCGAGCCGTTGGTTCAAAGGACCCAGCTTCCTTTGGCAGCCGGAAAATGAATTGCCAACCTCATCAACTCAGCCCAAAGACACGGCCGAAGAACTACGACGCAACTTACTCCACCATTCCATAAATGACCCGTTTATAAATTTCAGCCGGTTCTCCAAATGGAACAAGATGGTTAGAACACTGGGATATGTTATTAGATTTTCTAATAACATCTTGAGTCACATAAATATTCAGCAAGCAAAGCAAGGACCGTTCACGCAGGATGAGTTAAAGGTAGCGGAGAATATGGTAATCAAGGAAATCCAACGAGAGGCGTTTCATGAAGACCTACAACGTCTCAAAAACGGCATTACAAAGAGGAGCCCGTGGTCAGAAGTCGTGAAAAAGAGTAGCGCCCTCTACAAACTATCCCCTTTCATTGACGGAGAGGGTATTCTACGAATGAACGGGCGTCTTACAAATTGTTCGATAATTGAAACCCCTCTATGGCATCCGATTATCCTCCCTAGAAGACACGCAGGTACCGACTTGTTGATATCTCACTACCACGTACGATACCACCACTGTAACCATTAAACCGTTGTAAACGAACTACGTTTAAAATTTTACATACCACGATTGTTGATGGAATACAAACGTGTTCGAATGGCATTCCAACACTGTCGCAGTCAAACGACCATTCCCGAACCGTCGTCAATGGGGTGCGTCCCGCCGCAAAGAACTGCAGTCTTCCAGCGCGCCTTCACATATACCGGGATCGATTATTTTGGACCCATCAACGATGTAGTCGGTAGGCGTGTAGAAAAACGGTGGGGCGTAATATTTACGTGCTTAACTACTAGAGCAAATCACCTCGAGGTCGCACATACACTCACAAGTTCGTCTTGTATCCTAGCCATTCGACGTTTCATCGCCAGACGTGGAACACCCCGCGAAAATATCAGTGATCGCGGTACTAATTTTATAGGCGCATCCAGAGAACTAAAAGAAGCGCGAAAAAAACTAGATGAAGGAAAGCTGATTGGTGAATTTACCGGACCGGAGCTGAAATGGAGTTTCACCCGCCAGCAGCCCCACATTTCGGAGGGTGTTGGGAACGTCTTGTGCAGTCGGTAAAAAAGGTTCTCAAACAGATCAACCTTCCACGTCTCCCCAACGATGAAGTACTGCTCTCTATATTGGCTGAAATAGAAGCAATCATTAATTCACGACCCCTCACGTACATACCGTTGGACGATGATTTTGCGTCTCCGATAACACCCAATCAATTGCTTCTGGGTAGCTCGGACGGCAGTAAACCCCCTGCACCATTCGACGATACAGCATCAGCGATCAAAACATCATGGAAATGGTCCCAGCGGGGCGCGGATTTGTTTTGGCGAAAATGGGTTGCTGAATACCTCCCTACCCTAACACGAAGGACAAAGTGGTTTCAGCCGGTCAAGCCCATTCAGGAAGGTGAAATAATCCTGATAGCCGACAATAACCTTCCAAGAAACTGTTGGCCGAAAGGACGAGTAATTGCCGTGTGTAGGGCCAACGATGGACAGGTGAGGCGATCAACCATTCAAACTGCTAACGGTATATTAGAGCGACCGGCGACAAAAATAGCAGTCCTAGACGTTCAAAGTCCAACCGACCGACATCCTCATCGCGGTGTGATAACAACGCCAACTATTGCCGACTCCGAAAAGTGCTAAATTGCTTGAAGGGCAATGTACCGGCCGGGAGAATGTTGTAAAACAATAGCGCAGTCGACAAAGCCCAAATTTAGCACCACTGGCAAAACTAGTGACAGTCGATAGTACACTTGTCAGTGGTGCTAAATGAGTGTCTGAGTACCATGAGAACCGACGCTAGATCAGGAAAGAAGAAGAAGATCGGCCATTCTGGAGAAAAAAGCGAAGGGCACGTGTAAAATTTTTAACCGTCCGAAACGGTCCGAGAACTGCCTGTTCGATAACCGATCGATAATAAAGGTTGACGAGTTAAAAATCGCGTGGAACAGTTAATTAAGAATCGAAGAAACGTAGCTTCCGCAACAGTACCTATTCCGAGATCCTAAATCTCAGATAAAATAACGCATAACAATTTGACTGTTATCGGTACATTAAAACCTGGTTAGAAACAGTGCCTTTAGATATATCTGCTATAGACGAGCAGATTTTGCAAAGACTGGTGTACCTAAATCGTAAGTACGTATTAATCTAACCATTGCATATATTTTACAGCAAGCGCGAGAAGAAAACACAGAACGAACGTATGAGAACGAATGTGTGTAGAAGCGGTAGAGAGAAAATATACCAGTACCGCAAAAGAAAGAGCACTATCCAGTGAGTGATTGAGTGCACAACAGCGAATAATGAATCTGCATCAGCCAGAGAAATGAACTCGCGTAAAGCTCTGTTATTTTGGTAATTTTTTTTACAAAGCTCCTAAGTGACAGGCGCTTTATAGCCGAGGACGTCTGTATCGCGGCTTGATTTTCGTCTCGAAAGCAAGCCGAGTTTCGTTCTAGCCGCAACCCGAAAAACCGCGTGGCTTTCAACTTGAGATTGTTTGTCTGCAGTTCATGACAGGATATGAAACGAACCAGGGTAACATAAACGTAGACTGACATTCGGGAAAGATAATCTGTAGTAGCGTTTGAACAATAGTTAGTGGCGTTTGAGTGATGTTTAGATAGTCATCTACATTTTATTTAGTCGTCAAAAATTTGGATATGGTTGAACAATTTTCGGGAAAAACTCATTTTACACCCTTTTACCCATCCAATTTTTGGACTGGTCGAAGAAAATAGGAGTGCTGTCATGTTTACGTCTTCCATGGTTGGTGACTTGTATAAACAAAAGGATTAGCTCAAAGGCATCTTGTTTACATGGCAAAGTTTGATACTGTCGAACAAATATTATCGTTAATTTTATTTTTCCCCAGCATATTTTTTGTTAAAAATGTAGTTAAGTGGGTAGTGGAGGGGTTGTTGAGATTGTGGCATTGTTGTGTGTGTGTGTGTGGGGTAGGTGGGTTGTTTGGTTGTGGTTGTTGGGTGGAGGAGTTGGTATTTTGCATATACCTTACCCCCACCACCATTCCCACATCATCCAAGAACCAATCGGATTGCAAACCAGCTAATGCTGTACGTCGAGGGCTTAAATACATGAAAGCCATGGAAGGCTTCCCACAGACACAATACTAGATTTGTAAAAAAGCACCTTGCTGAACCATAAATTATGGGTACGGTTTATACTACAAAAAACTGTCCTTTTCATCATGTACTGTTCATTATTGGAAGACGAATTTTTTACACATTTTAGAGATCAACGTGGGTTCCTGTTATCTTGAAATGCCGAGATTTATCCATTCCAAACACGTTTGAAAATGATATGCATCCTCAAAATCACGTCTGGTTAAAATAAAAACGTAGAAACTTTATTACTCTGATCAATTTATCACTCTGATTTCTTTGTATTTGTTAGTCATGTGATTTTATGTGCTAGTTTAATAAAATTAAACAAGACACCTTCGAGCTAACCCATTTGTTTATACATGTCACCAATCCATGGTTTCTATTTTCATGGTCCTGTGAAAAAATGTTTTTGTTAGTGGACGGGGATTGTATATCGAGTTTGTACCCAATATTCATATGCATCTGTCAAACGTTTACTTGGACTCGAAAACGGTGTAAGAGAAGACACGATCGAACGCCATCGAGCCTCGAACCATAATACCAAGAAGAGTTTGATTGTAATGGCGCGTGTCCACCTATCGGGCTGATCGAATAAGTTGCCCATCGAACCAGCTGTTGACATATCAATTGTCAAAAATTGTATTGAGTTCGCTTGCTGGTTTGGTCTGAGCAATCTACACGCAAAACCTACGTGGTGCTCATTGCACTCGTTTGTATATTTAGTTTTTCTATTTAAAAACAAATCTAAAAAATTTCAATAAAATATCTCATTTTGCTATGAAATAATAGTGTTATTGTAAATACAGTCCCGTTCAAAACTGTTTAAATTTGAATCTGTCGCATAGACAGCTCGCCGTGTCCGACGATGTCCGATAGCGTAGGTCCACGACTCTGGAAAACACAAATTGATCGCTCATTCTCATTCACTCAATTCAAGTCACTCATTCTTCTAGCTTGGTCCGAATGGTGGACACGTGCCATAATGGCTATCGGACATCGTCGGACACGGCGAGCTGTCTCGATGACAGTTTCAAATGTAAACAGTTTTGAACGGTACTGTATTTACAATAACACTATTATTTCATAGCAAAATGAGATATTTAATTGAAATTTTTTAGATTTGTTTTTAAATAAAAAAAACTAAATATACAAACGAGTGCAATGAACACCACGTAGGTTTTGCGTGTCCATTGCTCGGACCAAACCAGCAAGCGAACTCCATACAATTTTAGACAATTGATATGTCAACAGCTGGTCCGATGGGAAACTCATTCGATCAGCCCGATAGGTGGATGAATGAGCGACTAGAATTGAGTGAATGAGAATGAGCGACCAATTTGTGTTTTTCAGAGTCGTGGACCTACGCTATCGGACATCGTCAGACACGGCGAGCTGTCTCGACGACAGTTTCAAATGTAAACAGTTTTGAACGGGACTGTATTTACAACAACACTATTATTTCATAGCAAAATGAGATATTTAATTGAATTTTTTTAGATTTGTTTTTAAATAGAAAAACTAAATATACAAACGAGTGCAATGAGCACCACGTAAGTTTTGCGTGCCCATTGCTCGGACTAAACCAGCAAGCGAACTCCATACAAATTTTTGACAATTGATATGTCAACAGCTGGTTTGATGGGCAACTCATTCGATCAGCTCGATAGGTGGACACGCGCCATAAGGTTTACCTAGGATGGAAGTGTTGTCCAAGTCGTAGAAAATAAATAAAATTATTTTTTATTGCTCCAAGCAGTTGTTTTCCGTAACTACTTCCATTCCTTGTTTGATTTTCTTTGGAATGATAAAAGTGCATTGAAATCAAACCAATTTTGAAAGCGATTATTCCATACAACCAACGATATGCATTTAAAATCCACATCGTAACAATATAACGCTATGATTCATATTAAATCAAAAAAAATAATTTTAGATTTAAACTGCCAAATTGAATAATAAGTACTTGACGAAATTAACTATAGTATGCACGCTCGAATTAAAAACAAATGTATCGGCTGGTGCACTGTAAAATGGTGTGAAGATATGAGATTGCATACTAATAGGTGCTTTTTTCCTCAGAAACCAAACTATGCTGTGACGAGTGCTTCAATACATTTTTCTGTGGTAAAAATGTGCCCAAGCCCTCGTTCGACAGCAACGGTTGGTTTCTGGAGAAATTGCAATGGTATGCAATCTGATATTCTGACAGCTTTTAACACTAGAATCGCCGATATATTTGTTTGAATTGTGAGCAAACTACAGAACGGTTCGTTTATTAATAAGTTCACAGCGCTTCATAGCGGCTGAATCACTTAATAAGTTATAGAAGTTGTTGGTTGTAGTACAAGATGTTGTGTTTCCGGTAGGCGTACCCTATATATTTTTAGATAATTGACAGCTCTAATTGAAGGTGCGGTACGGCACTCAAGGTACGGTACGACTAATGGATACATGTTGTAGGACGTGCTTTTAAGACTCGATTTCGAAACTCGAAATACCCCAAAGATGCGTGTGTGGTATTTTTTAATTGGGCCTTGGTAAAGAGGTTTATTGTCAACCTTTAAAATAGAACATATAAGCTTACCATAGTTGAAGATTTTGCATGTTTATATTCAAAAGGTTTCCGCTTCCTTCGTTGTTTCGAATGATTCTGCTACTTGAAATAAGTTTGAGCTCCAAACAGCTGTGCTTACTTGACACTAAGCGCAATAGTTGTCCGTTTTGATCAACAGGTCAGATTGGCCCAAATATAACTTTTCGTTGATGTCGAAATCTCAATCAAGTATAAGCAAGAAATTTTGTAGGCTTTGCACGATGCAAACTAGCGTATACTTGTATCGTTGGTTAATTGACCAAAGACTAATTGTATCACTAAAAAAATTAACGTTGTCGGACAGTTGTCAAAAATCGTTTACAAACTTAAGACAATGATCGTTCTAAATCGTTTTGACACTTTAAATACACTTTCATTGAGTTTTAAGAAGCATTGAAATAAAAATAAATCCAAGCAAATGATAATAGTATTGTTAACTGTCAAATTATATTGGAGCTCTTTGCTTACGCTGGGCGATGGCTCAAATTAACAAAAATAGTGTTAATAAAATAAAATGTGTGATAAGACATTTCAAGGGTAGAAAATTTCGAGCTCATGCAGACATTTGGTGCCTCTACGAAATTTTACTGCGTGTGGATAAAATTTTAATAAGGTAAAATTTCTGAAAAGTACGATGAGTAAAAACGAAATAAGAAAAAAAAAAGAACAAGTGTTCTGAGTTGTGTAGAAGCGCATGAATGATTCAAAATTTTAAAAGATGCTTCACTTATAAAAAAGTTCTTGGAGTACATAATTCTCCTAGAAAACGTTTCAAAGTGATCGTAAGATTTGATTTTTACCGAAGAGTGATGACCACCAAATACTGAACTGAATTTAAAATTTAATTTACATCTCATAGTATGATAGTTTCATGTGCCACGTACCAAGATTTTACATTTTTTCTTTAACAGCTTATTTTTTAAACATCTCACTAAGCATGTAGAGAAATGTAAAATGAAGATAAAGAGCATTTAACTCTCATGAAGCTACGAAGTTTGTCTGTAAATCAAGATTATCTACGTTGTCATCTTTAACACCTTATAATCGGTGAAATCTTACAACACTACAATGTTCGTTTGACCTCCAACAGCATTTCCCGTACTTAGTTGACTGCATGCCATTCGGTCATAATACAGCCACTGTTTGTGGTAGATGAAAAAGCCGCTTACTCCTCAAATTATGTAGTTCAATATCTGAATTAATTTTTGTGCTTGGCAGGAACTTTTCTTTGTAAAATTTTAAAAAAACTAACGTTTTCGTACTGTTCCAAAGGCATGGACGCAAGACTACCAAGAAAATATGTGAATAATTTACGTTTAGACAAATGGACATTCAAGATAAACTCGCCAGAGAGCGACCATAGTTTTTTTGCTCATTCAGTCGGCTAACACGCCTTTCTCGTGAAGAATCTCGTGATACAACTTCAAAAAGGGTCAGACGAAAAAGAGTAAATGATAAAAAAATCACAGTTAAAGGGAGTATCGCTACGTACTTGAGTCGTTTGAGGTTGAATTTTAATGAAATTAAATCACAGTTGTACGCTACTGCGGTGGACATCGAACCACAGTAGAAGTGGCTAATTCATCGAATGTTTTATCAATCGGTATTCGATCGTCGTATAATGTTGGTGCTTGCAGAATTATTCCAGCGGTTCCTGCTAATACTGCAAGCGTAAATATCCACAAAAACAATCGGTCGAGAACCATAGCTACATACTTCCAATCTTCTTTCACCTGTAACGATAAAATATATTGTTTTAAGCATAAGTTAATAAGTGATTGGAAAGAACTAATTAAAAAAATAACCTTATTGATCTGTGTCGGAAGCCTCGTACGATAGGCAAAATACGACACCTTTTAGCAAACGCTCCGATTTTTTCAACTATTTATAAAGACAATAATGGGCAAAGGAATATATCGTCGAACTCGTTCGAAAGCAGTGCGCAAGAGTCCTACTTTGAGTCCATTGGCTGGTCGCCTGAGAAAGAGAGCGATTCTAGTCCAGCTCTCTAGCATGATTCCCATACACAATGCGAAGAGATCATTTTAATCATCTTAAGTGAACAAATTCTCAATGTATAGGGTAACTATGAGGGTGGGTGTAAACCTGTATCGCAGTTCTGATGCCAAAGCGGTCTATCATATATGAGCATGAGCATGAATCTATATATAAACGATCTTAAGGATGACAGTTCGCGTGACGCTGTGCGAGAGAGATGGCACGCTGGAAAGGGAGAGCGAATGAAAAATCAAAACAATGCATGCAAAATCAAAACAACCCTTGCTTGTCGAGTGGACGGTTGTATCCAGTGTATTTCACTGAAAGGCATATGACTCTACTTAGTCAAGCCTATAAAGAAGTGGTTAACCTTTAAATATATTAGAAACTAGCTGAAAATCCCGATTTCATTCGGGTCGACGTAGTTTAAGGAAACATAATGGGTCATTTTTACATATACTGGTGTAATTCAATTTTTTTGTGAATATTCTTTTTTTCTCATTTAGTTGTACTCATTTTTTTCACGTGATTTCTAGCATCGTCTTTCAAGGTTTTCTATATCATCTAATTCATCTTTCTCTGTTGCTCTTGGCACATCTTATCCAAATGGCTATTCTTTACTTCTTCAAACTGTCCTGCACTAGTTTTTAACAAATCTACCGTTTTAACCATCTTAGCTATCGAAGAAAGAATTATTTATCAAATTCTTTCTTTAATTGTTATTTCACAGCAATTATTTCTCTTCATAATCTTCGCTTCGTATGATCAACCCGTTCTTACCAAAAATTTTCAAAAAAAGTAAAACCGATTATTTATGCCTAGTGTTTTTCGCAATAACTATTTGGAAAATCCTTTATTTGTCACTATTATTTTTCTTGGATCCGTCATATCAATTTATTTACATAAAAATGAGGAAAAGTAGCATGTTGTTCCATCCTGAGCATGTATGACAATTAAATAAGTTTAACATTTCTATCTCTTATTCTTATTTCGTCACTGAAGCTGCCTGGAAACAACTTTCCGTTTCCTTCATATTTCATCTGTATTGCTGTTCCCTTTCAAAACGCCATTCCATGTTCGTCATCATTACGCTCTTAAATCCAAATTTAAAATTTTTACACCAACCACATTTCCAACGTAACTCAAAACAATTTAAATTTGAATCTTATTGAATAAGGGCATAGCGTTATGTACAACTACAACCATAGAAAAGTTGAGTTTCTTATTGCAGTTTAGTGTCTAAATAAACGGTAGAAGAGAGAAAAATTGCAGGAAACTGAAATGTTTGTTGACGTCTTTACATTTTTGTGAATTTCTTTTATTCTGGAAACGGAAATTCCTTTCCCGTCCATAGTGTAAACGTCACTCGTTAGAAAGAATTAACAAAAAACATTTGTATAGTTGAGCGATTTTTAAACATTCCAATAAATAAGGGTTTGCATACCGCTGTTTCTGAATTGGAGAATATGATATTTTTCTACTTGTTGCATATACTGTGTTAAGGCGTACATGAAAAGTTGTTGTTAAATTAGACGATATTTGTTATTTAGGGCATTTTTTATTCCAATTTTCCGAATAGGTATGCCCCCCACCAATATACTTCCACCCGGGAGAGCTGCAACGTCACCATTCTAATTTTCCAGTAAATATGGACATTTTAAGGAACTTGCCTCATTTCATTTAAATCGGACATGATTACTATGCTTGACTATATTTTCCAATACTCTGATAGGAAAAGCTTGTATGGGAGCTCTTATTTTTTTAAATTTTGTGTAAAAAGAATCATCCTTACCTAAAATCATTCGGACCAAGCTTTATTGCTGTGACCGAATTATATGCTTTGTGATATCGACAGGAGGTTCTCTGGAAACCTCCCTTTGTTTCGCACTGGCGTCAATGAATTTTTGTCGCTCTATGAATAGGAAAAAGCATTTGTACCGTGTTTCAATTGAATTGGAAGCCATATGTATTTTTCAATAACTATGCTGTGTTTGGTAGAGGGAGAGGGTTATCCGCTTGTAGAACTGAAATTTTGAAATTCTTTGTATTAAGTGATCAAATTCCAGTTGATTTCGACGACATTTGCACTTAAAAGTGATATTTTATGATGAAAAGATAATCCAAACCGGGAAACTTATACTTCATCACATATTGTATAGAGAATTTTAAGAAACGCATACGCAATATTTAGGTCAATTCAAATGTCATCTGTATTCAACGATTTTCAATTACTGTGAAAGGGAATGTATGGAAGACCCCCTACTCTTTTCATCCGCAGAGCGGGCAGTAGGGTTTGGCTTTTTACAAACAGATTTATAAAATCATGTTCTGAAAAATTGGTAATCGTTTATAATAGGGGTAATTAGTGGTATAGAAGTTGCCCGTTTTTTCTTCGGGGTAGTTGAAGCTTTAGTTTCTGTTTCAAAAAGTTAAAAGACACATGTTTGCGAATTGCGGATTTTTCGATCCTCATTTGTGTTTTTAAACGAATATTATAGACTTTTCGACGGGTGGTTGTATGGAAGCCCCCTTGTTTCTAACAGGGGTGGATGAAATTTTTGATTCTTTTCGAAAATGTAATAAGAGCATTTATGGTAAATTTCGGCCAGATCTGTTTTATAGTTTTACGTGAATGGTACAGTCTGTTTGATGGAGGGTTGTATGTGAGCCCCCCGTTCTTCCACAAAGGAAAAGCTGACGTTTTAGATTCTTTAAAGAAAATAAAAAAAGACATACATCTTAAATTTCAGACATATCGGTGGTTGTTTGTATTTTGAAGTAATTATCATAGATTGATCAGACGCCCCCCTTCGCACTCCCCCATGGGGGGATTGTATGGGAGCCATCATTTTAGCATGCGAGAGAGGGTGAAGCTTTGAATACTTTTGCCGAATGTAAAAAGAAACATGTTTGCCAAATTTCAGCCAAATTGGATATAATTTACAGTTTTAAGCGAAGAATATTCACCTTCTCTAGGGGTTTTATGGGAGCCCCCTTTTGTTCTTAACTGAGGAGGCTGAAATTTCCCCAGTATTGGTTTGAAATAATGAAACGGCGAAGCACCAAATTTCAGCCACATCGGGCATCATCTATAATTTTAAGCGAATAATATACATTTTTGAAGGGGGGTGTTAAAGATCATTCGGCAGGTTGTATGTAGGTTTGTATGCCTACCTGACGTAACAGCACTGACAGGTAGGAGATAGGATAAGAGTGCAGTTACCGAAGGGATAGAGATCAAGAGGGAAAACATCGCAGGGATGACGCGGGAAAAAAAAGGAAAAAAAACCGCCATCGCGAGGGATTGGATTTAAATTTTTTCCTTCGTGGTTGGAAAAAACCAAGAAAGAAAGAACGTGAATTTTTTTAACGAGGAAAAAACGACCGGCACCCCATCGTCAATTTACTTGAATAAAGAGTTAGTGGAAAGTTAGTTAAATGAACGCGTCAGAAAATTTTTTTTTTACGAACACATAAGTTGGAGCCGATCTCCAACAGGGGGGTTTGTATGGGAGCCCCACTTTTGAATTATAATGAAATTTTAAGAACATCGATTATTATTTGGCTTGGTATGTTGTATAGCTTGAATATAATTTGAATTTGTTGTGTATGAACACAATTTACACTTAAGTAACACCCCATGATAATCCCACTTGAAGTTGAAACAGGTTCCTGGAATGCGCTTATTTTTGTGGAGACCATATGGACAGGAAACGTAGAAAAAAGAAGGATAGAGCGGATTCACTCTGTCAACTACGTCAATTCTGTGCTATCGTTCCCAAGTGTACTTTTTTCCATGTAAAAACACATGCTGTTACCGTGAATGCAAGGTGGAATTTTACTTCAGCATTTCAAATTCCCTGAAAATGAAGCCAGCTACTTATTGTGGACATCGTTGCGACCGCTCCCCAATAATGGATAGCAGTCAGAAGTACGAATTTGTTGTTTGTAGATGTCTGAAGAATTAGTTTCCAAGAATAAGCGAACTAGAAATTAATGTATTTTGCCACTGTCTTCAAATAACCTCAGCAGGAAATAACTTGCTTTTTTTGCTGGCAATAGAACGTACAAAAACCAAATCTGAATTGGGTTCCTTTTCAAAATCACTTCAACCACCAAAGCGATCAGTTCAAACTAGTGATACAATTCAAAATCAGTTATTTAATATCATTTATTAAAATGTCTATGGCTAAAAAAAAGAAAGTCGACATTGAGTGCAGAGTTTTATTAGCGATTGGACATTATCCTACCTTTTTACAGAACAAAATGGTAGGCCTGTTTGTCTGGTGTGTCGAAAAACTATTGAAGCCGTAATGAAGGAGTTCAATATTCGTCGACATTATGACACGCAACAAAAGGAAAAATTGGGAAAACTTGAAGGGTCAGCACGTGACGAAGAAGTGAAAAAACTGATGATGCAATTAAAAAAACAGCAATTTTGTTTTTTCAAACCGCAACAAATTAGTAAAGGTGCAGTGAAAGCTAGCTACGAAATAGCAAATGAAATTGCTATGTCATCAAAGCCATTCACGGAAGGGAAGTTCGTCAAACGATGCGTACTATTAGCTGCAGATAATATTTGCACGGAGAAACGACATGACTTGAACTCAATAAGCCTGCCCAGAAAAGCAGAAGCCGACAGAATTTCGGACCTTGCAGCTGATTTGGACAATCAGCCGAAAGAAAAAGTAAAAGATTTTGTGGTGATTTAAAATAGCATCGACGAAAGCACCGACATCACCGATATTGCTCGATTAGCTATATTTATTAGGGGCGTAAATGCTTCGCTGGATATCACAGAAGAATTTGTTCAGCTGGTACCGTTGGTAAACATATCAACGCCAGAAGATATATTTTGTGCAGTTCGAGATGCTTTAGATATGATAGGGTTTGATTGGTCACGTCTTGTAAGCATGGCTACCGATGATGCACCTGCCATGATTGGAAAAAAGTCTGGTGTTGTAATAAAAATTAAAGAAAAAGCAGAATCAACGAACGGAGGAGATATTTGGATTTTCCATTGCATTTTACATCAAGAAACGTTATGTGCCAAAACTATTAAGATGGATTATGTTTTGGACGTGGTTATACGCACCGTTAATTTAATAAGAGCGAAAGGTTTAAAACACCGGCAATTCGAAAACATGCTTAAAGAGAGTGAAATTCCACACGGCTTACCTTATCATACAAAAATTCGGTGGTTAAGCAAGGGAAAGGTGCTGCAAAGATTTTTTGAGCTTCGTGAGGAGATTAAATCTTTCATGAAAAGTAAAGGAAAATCAATTGTTGAATTGGATGACGAAATTTCAATTACAGACTTGGCCTTTTTATCAAATATAATTAGTCATATGAATGCACTCAATCTATTGTTGCAAGGGTGAAATAAAATTGTGATTCAGCACTATGACAATATTCAAGCATTTGAAATCAAATTAAAGCTTTGGAAAACACAAATAATTCATGATAATTATACGCATTTTAGAAACCTTCGGACATTTCCACTAAATATAATTAACGTGAACAAACATTTGTACTTAGAGAAAATTGATGCGCTGCGATTAGATTTTGAAAAGAGATTCGAAATATTTTAAAAACTTGAAACAGAATTTAATATTATTTGTTCACCGTTCCAAATAGATCCCTCAATAGCTCCTGAAAAATATCAACTGGAACTAATAGATTTGCAATGTGATACGAACATTAATGAGAAATTTGTTTTGCTTGATGTACATGAATTTTACCCGTTTTTGGTGCCAAAGTATCCTCATTTATCTGAACTGGCTGGTAAAATATTTTCAATGTTTGGCACAACATACGTTTGCGAATAACTTTTTTCAGAAATGCATATCAATAAGAATAAAATGCGTTCAAGGTTATCACAAAGCCATCTCAATAGTACGTTAAAAGTTAATGGGGCCAAACAATAAAACCTAATAATCAAAAATTAGTAGAAGATAAGAGAAAGTAGGTGTCAGGTAAATCAGGAAACTTGTAATTTTTAATATTCATATGCGATAAAATATTATTTTTCAAGTTCTTTATTGTTGCTGCGAAACTGGAGTAACTGGAGTTGAAGGACCATCAGGCGAAGTAAAAATTTCAAGTCACAGAAAGCTTAGCTTACCAAGGCAAGCCTTGACTATACACCAGTTGTTGAGCCATGCATGAAGAAGAAATTACTATTACTGTTACCATAATCTCGAATTTAATAAATTTTCCAGCTAACTTTTCCCTGTGATTATATACAAAGGAATACACGTATTTATTAAACATGGAATCAAGATATATATATGATACGTATAAAAATTCGAGTATGAATCAACGGATATGAATTACGCCTTTTGTAACTATAATTTTAACACCTTGAGTGCCAAGCGTTTTTCAGGAAATTCCACAGGATGCCACGATTTAAGCGTGACTTGCTGATATGTGTTAGCAATGGTTGCACCGGCTCTAATTATTCACGTTCTAGGTTTGTGATAATCTTTTGGGTTTCTTTACGCTCATTCATATTCATGTTTGGTCATAAATTTTATATTTGTGCATAATAGCTATTCTACATATTCAAAAATTGTATTTTAAAATCAAGCGTTCTTCCCATCACCCAAAAGTGGGTGACATGACCGTCAAGAAAGTTTGCCGTCACTCACTTTTTAGGTGACGCAGCATTCAAGGTGTTAAATCATGAAGAACGGTCTACTACGGTAAGTAAGCATGTATGTTTTCCAACACTGAAGTAATTTTTTAAATGTTGGCCCGCAAGATCATTTTTGTTTGCAAACCGGCCCGCAAGGAAAAATGAGTTTGACATCACTGCTCTAAATCCAAGCCCAGCATACACCTATGTATTATGTTTGGTACAAATCGAATCAGTGGAAACCCCATGGATGCGCAGACATAGACATATATATATATATATATATATATAAATATATATATATATATATATATATATATATATATATATATATATATATATATATATATATATATATATATATATATATATATATATATATATATATATATATATATATATATATATATATATATATATATATATATATATATATATATATATGTGTGCTTATGCGCGCGCTTCAATGGGGTTTCCACTGAACCGATTTGCACCAAACTTGGTACATAGGTGCATAATGGTCTCGGATTTAGGCGTTTGATTTTTTTTTTTTAGAGCCCCCCAAAAGGGGGACTCCCATACAACCCCAATTCGCGAATATTCATTTAAAAATACAAATGATGCTGAATGATTAAATGATTAAGCTGAAATTTGGTACATAAATGTTTCATTACTTTAAACGAATACTGGCAAAATTTCAGCCTCCTCAATGAAGAACAAAGGGGGGCTCCCATACAACCCCCCTTCCAAAAAGTGATTATTATTCGCTTAAAATTATAGTCGTAGCCCGATTTTGTTGAAATTTGGTGCATAAACGTTTCATTACTAAAAACTAATACTCGCAAAATTTGAGCCATTTCAATGGGGAACAAAGGGGGGGTCCCATGCAAACCCCCCCTTCAAAAAATGAATATTGTCCGCTTAAAATTATAAATGACGCCCGATTTGGTTGAAATTTGGTACATAGATGTTTTATTACTTTAAACAAATACTGGCAAGATTTCAGCCTCCTCAATGAGAAAGAAAGGGGGGCTCCCACATAAACCACCTCTACCCCGCACCCCCCCCCCCCCCCCATCTAACAAATCTATATCACTAAATCACTAAATCTAAATCACTGAACCGATTTGCACCAAACTTGGTACATAGGTGCATAATGGTCTCGGATTTAGGCGTTTGATTTTTTTTTTAGAGCCCCCCAAAAGGGGGGCTCCCATACAACCCCAATTCGCGAATATTCATTTAAAAATACAAATGATGCCCGATTCAGCTAAAATTTGGTGCATAAACGTTTCATTACTAAAAATCAATACTCGCAAAATTTGAGCCATCTCAATGGGGAACAAAGGGGGGCTCCCATACAAACCCCCCCTTCTAAAAATGAATATTATCCGCTTAAAATTTTATATGACGCCTGATTTGGCTGAAATTTGGTACATAGATGTTTCATTGCTTCAAACAAATACTGGAAAAATTTGAGCCTCCTCAATGAAGAACAAAGGGGGGCTCCCATACAACCCCCCCTCCAAAAAGTGAATATTATCCGTTAAAATTATAGGCGTTGCCCGATTTTGCTGAAACTTGAAGCATAAACGTTTCATTACTAAACAGTTATACTCGCAAAATTTGAGCCATCTCAATGAGGAACAAAGGGTGGCTCCCATACAATCTCCCCCTATAAAAAATGAATATTATCCGCTTAAAATTATAAATGGCGCCCGATTTGGCTGAAATTTGGTACATAGATGTTATATTAGTTTAAATCAACCCCGGCAAAATTTCAGCCTCTTCAATGAAGAACAAAGGGGGGCTGTCATACAACCCCCCCCCACCTCCACCCCATTTAACAAATCATAAAATATCACTTCGAAGTACATATGTCGTCGAAATCAACTATAATTTTATCACTTAATACAAAGACTTTCTAAATTTCAGTTCTACAAGCGGATAACCAAATGGTTGTCCCTCTCCCTCTACCAAATACATAAAAAATATTGAAAAATACACATGGCATCCAATTCGATTGAAATACGCTACAAATGCTTCTTCCTATTCATAACGCGACGAAGATTTATTTACGCCAGCGCGAAACAAAGGGAGGTTTCCAAAGAACCTCCTGTCTGTATTACCAAGAAAATAATTCGGTCATAGCAATAAAGCTTGGTCCGGATGATTTTAGGTGAGGATGATTCTGTTTACACAAAATTTTAAAAACAAGAGCTCCCATACGAGCTCTTCCTATTAGAGTATTGGAAGATATGGTCAAGCATGGCAATCATGTCTGATTTAAATGAATTGAGGCAAATTCTTAAAAATGTCAATATTTACTGGAAAATTAGAATGGGACGTTGCAGCTCTCTCGGTTGGAGACAAATTCGTGGAAGGGCATACAATCCCTGCTCGGAATATTGAAAAAAAAATGCCCAAAGTAACAAATATCGTCAAATTTAACAACAACTTTTCATGTACGCCTTAACACAGTATATACAACAAGTTATAAAATATTATATTCTGCAATGCGGAAATGGGTGGATGGAAATCTAATTTATTGTTATGTTCAAATATCGCTCAATGATAAAAATGGTTTTTTGTTTATTCTTTTTTACAAGTGACTTTTACATTATGGTCGGGAAAGGAATTTCCATTATCAGAATAAAAGAAATTAACAAAAATGTAAAGTCGTCAACAAACAGTCCAGTTTCCTGCAACTTTTCTCTCTTCAAAAATTTATTTAGACACTAAACTGAGCTTAGAAAGTCAACTCATTTTCTTCTCATGCATGTTTACATTTAAAAGTGTACAATATTTTGCAACACATAGCGCTATGCCGTTATTCAGTAAGATTCAGTTTTTAATTGTGTTGAGTAGCGTTGGAAATGTGGTTGGTGTAATAAATTTAAATATCGATTTCAGAGCGTAATGCTTACAAACATGAAATGAAGTTTTGAAAGAGAACAGCAATACAGATCAAATATAAAGGAAAATGGAAAACTGTTTCCAGGTAGCTTCAGTGACAAAATAAGAATAAGTGTTAGAAAAGTAAAAAGATTTTGAACGTCATACATGCTCAGGATGGAACAACATGCTACATTTCCTTATTGCTATGTGAATAAATTTATGTGACGGATCCAAGACAAATGATACTGTATAAAAAAGTATTTCCGAAAGAATTAAAGAGGAAAACACAAGGCATAACAAATATGTTTTACTAATTTGATGACGTGCAAAATGCGAAAGATTATGAAGCTAAATGGAAATTGTGAAACAACAAGAGAAGAAAGGATTTTATAAAAAAATCCTTTTCTTGAAAAAAATCCTTTTCTTCATAGCTAAGATGGTTAAAAGGCTCGATTTGTTATAAAACAGTGAACGATATTTTGAAAAAGCCAGGTACAACCAATTGGAAGGGATATGCCTAGAGGACCAGCGAGAGATGAATTGATTGAAATAGAAAACCTTCAAAGACGAAGCTAGGAATAACGTTTATTTTTTTTTTATTCATTAATGACGGCCAGGCCGTATTGCTTATAACTATTATCTTAAGTCTAAACTTAAAGTAAACTGCAATTCACATTGGTTGGAAGACATTTCCTTCTCCGAACCGTGAAAGGGCACCTTATCCCGGGTGTACGTGGTTGAGAATAACGTTTATAGAATGAATACAACTAAATAAGAAAAAAATAAAATGCACATCAAAAATTGAATTACCCAAGCATACGTAAAAATGCCCCTTTATTTTTCCTCAAACTATGTCGACCCGAATGAAATTGGGTTTATCAGCTAGTTTTAAATAAAATTAAATCTAACAGCACTGAAACAATTTACTAACTAATTATTACTTTTATTAATGATGATCACAATATTAGTTAAACGGTACAAATAAATATAAAATGTTTTGTTAAATTTAATACGATTATGAAAGAAATTTCGTTCATGTGAATTCTGCTGCTCAATGAGGTTGACTGCAGTATCAAGCGCCTACACATACCTTCACAACGAACAACCACATGCGCGCATCACTGATACACATAAAGAGATTTGCGTTCAAACAAAAAAATATTTTTGTCTACACTACTGATCACCACTGAGAGTAGTCTCAGATACTCACTTCTTCCGAGCCTTTTCCTTTTATGTATGTATGACAAAAAGGCGGGTTTTCTTCGGCTACTGTCATTCACTACATGCTCTAAAGTATTTTCGGTGAGGTATAAGTGCAGAGAAATAAAACGTTAAAAAAGTGTAATCCAAGTTTTAAATACATCGGTAAGTTATTAGATGATGATGTATTGGTTTAATAAAATTTTTGCATACAAATTTACAAAGGTGATGATGCATACTACTGATTTTGCAACTTCATCGCACACTACGCGGTTTTGATAACAGGGAGCGCCGACTTTGTTGGCTAACATTTCGGTTAGGTATGCAACTCCACTGGAGCAAACAGCAGCCGAGCGAAATCTACGCTTACATCGGAAATGGCAAGCGATGTACCGGCTTCGTAAACGTACCGCCAACAGTTCTTCATTGGAGCGCTCTTCAGTGCGCAATCGAGCCGGTGACCAACAACGCTCTTGATCAGCAGAATGTTGCCGCTGCATTGCAACTTCCAACATACATGCTGCATTGCAAAGACCGGAAACTCTGAGTGTCGTTACGTCTAATGAACATCCTCGTCTCCGTCAACGTCGGGAGCATGAAGCAGAACAGCGACGCCGGGTCATTAAACGTTTTGGTGGACGAATGTTGAAGGCAGGACTCGGATATCACGATGAAGACCTTCTTGATGGGTCAGAAAGACATCGTTTGGCCCTGCGACAACCGTGTTGCTATTGTGCAGCATTGAAATACCAGGGGAAACACCCTCACTATGCTGCAACAGTGGGCAAATTTCTCTCCCATCTTTTGCTGAGCCATCACCGACACTACTTCTGCAATTCAATAATGCGCAATTTATGCAACGAATTCGCATTTACTTCTTTGGGCGCATCAATACGGGCAAATGATTGTGTACGCCATGATGAAAGTTTCGTTGGTAGTTGAGGCACATATAATTATCGTATCCACGGTGCCCTTTGTCATCGGATCGGAGACCTTGCTAATCTGCAGGGATATAATGAAATCTTTGCCCAGTTGTATTTCGCCAACTCGAGCTCCGAAAAATAACGTAACGCGATTCTTGACGCAAGAATTGCTTTGGGGGGGGAGGAACTCAATCGGGAAGTGGTTGCCACACTGCAACAAACGTTTGACACGTGTTATCTACTTGGTGCTCTTTTCTCCCATGCGTACGAGCGGTTGGCCCATGATGACAATATGCAACTTCGTAATCATGCAAGGCTGCCTAGCGTCGATCATCGTCGCTATAACCGACCAACCGCCGACGAGGTTGGAGGAATTTTTGTGCGCAACAATACGCATCGCTGCATTATCCATTCTTACATCTCTACGGTGAAGTTGGCTTTACCCATATGGTGAAATTGTTCGGAATGCATGAAGCTCCACCGCAAAGTAATGCTCTACCAGTCGCTACCAGACATCATCCAATTCGTCATTATACTGGAGACAATTTTTCATTACGACAGATTAGTCCTCTCAAGCTTGTAGCATATCGGGTTTGAGACCATTTACTGATCCTACGCGCAGGCATCTGTTGTAACAATTCTACGTCGATTAATACTGCTAGGTAGAGGTACAACGACTAAAGTTCCAGCGCGAACACCAAGCAAAATTGCGAGGGGACGCATATGCAGGCATCATGGACCTTGCTGATGCCGTAAGCGTTTTCGATGAGGTGCAGCAACAAGCAGCGCCGTCAGTTGCATCAGAGATCATTCGCACATCAAATGCCACTGGCTCTCTGTCTCGAACCGGCACTTGCGTGATTCTAGCACTTTCATTCGTCGGAAGCGATCGATATATGCGTGCTCAATACCAGGATGCTATGGCGATCGTGCGGGCGATGGGAAAACCGGACCTATTTATCACAGTTACGTGCAACCCAAACTGGGCAGAGATTACATAGAGCTTGCTCGCACGTCAACAGGCTGCTGATTGACCGGACCTAACCGCACGTAAGTTTCGATTAAAGTTACAAGCATTTTTGGACGATCTATCCGCAGGCGCTCTCGGACTCCAGGAGGCACGACTTCATGTCATTGAATTGCAAAAGTGTGATCTAGCTCATGCTCATTGCCTACTAATCCTTACCAAAGAAAGCAAGCCTCGGTGACCAGTAGGTATTGGCAGAAATTCCGGACCCTTCAAATGAGCAGCTGCATGAAACAGTACGTAAATGCATGACCGGGTTGCGACCGCGCCGCACAACCAAGTGGGCGAAATACAGCAGTTTGTTGATGCAAGGTACATCTCTGCATCCGAGAGCTGCTCTAGAATCATGCGTTCTGAGCTACTAGCAAAATCGCACACGGTCGTTCAGCTTCCGATACATCTGGAGAATCAACAAAGCATTGCATTAAATGCACAAGACACCGTAGCAACTGTGCTCCAGCAAGGCACACAAACAATGCTCACTCGCATTGTCTTACTTGCATCTAATAACGAGTTTGCTGCCACACAGACGTATCAGGATATTCCCATGTATTATTGCTATTCAACCCCGACGACGGCGCAGCGACTGGCATGACATGGGACAGGAAAAAATTGGATACGTCGATGTCGAAATGACGGCAGTGTCATTGGTAGGTTGATGTCTTGCTCGATGAGACAGAAAGGGTCCGATTTCGTTTGTGGACCTACGCACAGTGGACGGTACCGTATGTCCATTTACAACAAGGCTGCTTCATCAGCAGGACTGCTACAGGATGACACGGAAAGGGATCCTGTACTGCGAGAAGCTGTTTCATTCCGGATGCTTGCCCAGGTCAGGCACTTTTTCGCTCTCATCCTCTCGAAAGAGCTGCCCAAACAACCTCGGCGGCTTTGGGATACTTACGCAGATCACATTTGTGAGGACTTCCATCAAAATAATAGAGAGCGTTACTGAAGAAAAATTTGACCAAAATCAGATTTAGCGGGACATGGAACAGCTTCAAGCATTACAGATCATTGACAATTAAGTGCGTGGGACAACACCATCGAAAAATCTTTTAATGATCCTCGATATGCCACAGCTCGGAGACTCCACGCACTTTCGAAAACATCTGCTTGATGATGCTAACACCAATTCACTAATTGTTTCTGAGCGATCCTATAATTTGAATGATCTAGAAGAAATGCTGAATGAGGAACAGTGTTAAGTATATAACACAATCGCAACGGCAATAGACAATTTTGCAGACCTTGCCAATAACTTCTTCTTCCTCGACGGGCCGGGTGGCACTGGAAAGTCATTCAATCAAATAGCTATCAATCAAAAATTGCGCTCGCTACCGCTACGAGTGGGATAGCAGCGTTGCTGTTGAGTGGAGGTGGAACGGAACACTCAACGTTCAAGTTACCATTGGCAATGGATGAACATTCTCAGTGTACTATCCCAGTCCAATCGCATCTAGCAGAGCTCATTCGTCAGGCGTCCTTGATCGTGTAGGACGAGGCTTCCATGAGCAGTCGCTACGCTCTCAAGGCCGTCGATCGGGCACTCCAGGATATAGTCGGCATACATCGGCCTTTTGGCGGCAAGCTGATACTACTTTGCGGTGATCTCCGCCAGATCCTTTCGATTGTAACGAAGGGTACTGATGCTCAGATAGTTGATCAATGTATCAAGAAGAATCCATTGTGCGATCAGTGTCATATTTTGCGTCTACGCGGTTAGACGTCTACAAGAGGCCACCGATTTGAAAGAGTTTTCCGAGTTTCTACTTCGTATAGGCGAAGGACAGAATTTCGCCACACCGCAATTGGACTCATCTTTTGCTAAGATACCGCACGACATAAAGCTACCCTGGTGACGGGAGCCGAAGCTCTGTGGTAGCGGGAAAGAGACAAAAGATGATTTTCTACCTGTACCTCACCGGTTTGAGCGATTTTGGGTGATTTTTCCCGCTTGGCTGCACGAAGCGAACGAAATGGGCTAGATTTCTCCGCTTTGCACATTCGTCCTCTTGTGCGTGTGCATGTGTGCGGCTGCCAGCAGCGATTTTGGGGTTGTGTGCGCGTTTCTCCAAATTCTAAGTCCAGCCGAGCCGAGGGAACTACTATGCAGGACTAGGCTATGGACTATGCAGGCAAGCAGTGCTACTGGACGATGAAGGCGTTTATTCCCCGTCGTTGTTTCATGTTTGCTCCTGTTGGACGTGGAAACTATGTCGCTGCATTTCACTCGCTGTGATAGATGTGAACTACATGCAATCGGTCATGCAGGCAAACAGTGCTAATGGACGATGAAGGCGTTTTTTCCCCGTACACGCAGCTGAAAGACGTCACCGCAAACAAAATAAAAAAATATGAAAAGCGCAATAAAATGTACTGTATTCCCTCTTGTAGGTTCTTCCGTCTGCGCGTTTGTTCTGAAAGAGAGCGCAGCCGTAAGCGCGAGCGAAATTGCGCTCGAGGCTTGCGTTCTCTCTACCTTGAAAGAAACTGAACTGCAGAAATGAGAAATGGAAGCGAAGGGGAAAACGGACGGGGACGCACGAGCCCCTACTGGCGAAAGCCGAAGCTCTGTGGTAGCGGGAAAGAGACAAAAGATGATTTTCTACCAACCCCTCACGGTTTGAGTGATTTTGGGTGATTTTTCCCCGCCTGGCTGTACGAAGCGAACGAAATGGGCTAGATTTCTCCGCTCTGCACCTTCGTACCCTTGTGCGTGTGCATGTGTGCGGCTGCCAGCAGCGATTTTGGGTTTGTGTGCGCGTTTCTCCAAATTCTAAGTCCAGCCGAGCCGAGGGAACTACTATGCAGGACTAGGCTATGGACTATGCAGGCAAGCAGTGCTACTGGACGATGAAGGCGTTTATTCCCCGTCGTTGTTTCATGTTTGCTCCTGTTGGACGTGGAAAGTATGTCGCAGCATTTCACCACTGGAAATACTGGTGATGGATGTGAACTACATGCAATCGGTCATGCAGGCAAACAGTGCTAATGGACGATGAAGGCGTTTTTTCCCCGTACACGCAGCTGAAAGACGTCACCGCAAACAAAATAAAAAAATATGAAAAGCGCAATAAAATGTACTGTATTCCCTCTTGTAGGTTCTTCCGTCTGCGCGTTTGTTCTGAAAGAGAGCGCAGCTGTAAGCGCGAGCGTAATTGCGCTCGAGGCTTGCGCTCGCGGCTTGCGTTCTCTCTACCTTGAAAGAAACTGAACTGCACAAAAGAGAAATGTAAGCGAAGGGGAAAACGGCCGAAGCACGCACGAGCGTTTCCGGCCGCGGCTGCATTTTTGACGACAAAACCGCAAATTTCAAGCCTTTTGAGAGCCTCCGTCGTGAGTTATTTTGAGTGATTCCTGGCAGTACCCTGCTGAATCGTCCAATTGCATGTAGTTCCCGTTTATCAGCAGTATTTCCAGTGGTGAAATGCTGCGACATAATTTTCTCGTCAAACAGGAGCAAACATGAAACAACGACGGATAATATACCTGCATAGTAGTTCCCTCGTCAAGCAGCAGCAAACATGAAATAAGATAATGAAAGTATGAGAAAACAGTTCAAACTCCAATTGCGATGATTTTTAACCTACCTTAACGGTATCACTTCCTCTGCGATGATGCGACCTTTCTCCAAGAACAGCACTTGCACACTGGCAGTTTGAGTTTTCTCTTGAACTTACCCGTACTCTTCGCCGTTTGTTTCGATCCACAAATTTGCTAAGTTCTCTTCGCCGACGCATCGGCCGGACTTAGAATTTGGAGAAACGCGCACACAAACCCAAAATCGCTGCTGGCAGCCGCACACATGCACACGCACAAGGGTACGAAGGTGCAAAGCGGAGAAATCTAGCCCATTTCGTTCGCTTCGTGCAGCCAGGCGGAGAAAAATCACCCAAAATTACTCAAACCGATGAGGGTTAGGTAGAAAATCATCTTTTGTCTCTTTCCCGCTACCACAGAGCTTCGGCTTTCGTCAGCAGGGTAGGGATGTATCGCGTATGCAGCTATCGGACCAAGCTGGATTAATGAGCCACTAGTTATGAGTGACGAAGAATGAGCGACCAATTTGTGTTTTCCAGTGTCGTGGACCTACGCTATCGGACATCGTCGGACACGGCGAGCTGTCTATGCGACAGTTTCAAATTTAAACAGGTTTGAACGGGACTGTATTTACAATAACACTATTATTTCAAAGCAAATGGAGATATTTTATTGAAATTTTTTAGATTTGTTTTTAAATAGAAAAACTATATATGCAAACGAGTGCAATGAGCACCACATAAGTTTTGCGTGTCCATTGCTCGGACCAAACCAGCAAGCGAACTCCATATATTTTTTGACAATTGATGTGTCAACAGCTGGTCCGATGGGCAACTCATTCAATCTGCCCGATAGGAGGACACACGCCATAATGATTCTATATCAAATCGCCTTTTCTCTTGCTGTTTTACTTACTCCATTGATCTACATAACCTTTGTTTCGTATAATCAACCCGTTCTTACCAAAATCTTCGTTTCTTAAAATTTCTTTTTTTTTGTCACATAATAAGTTGAAGCTTTGGTTTACACTTGGTATTTTCCACATCCAACTATTTGAAACACCCATTGGATCCTTAACCATTTTTCTTGGATCCGTCATATCAATCCCACTACATAGCAATAAGGGAAAGTAGCACGTTGCTCTATCCTTGGTAGGCATGACGTCCAAAGTATTTCTTTCGCTTACTTTTCTTCTTCACCTATGCTACCCGAAAAGATGTTTCCCTTTTCTTTATAGTTCACTTATATTGCAGTTTTCTATCAAATCCTCAATCCGTGTTCTTGATCATTTCTCTCTGTGATCTTAACTTATTTTTTTAAACATCAATCACATTTCCAATGCTACTCATCACAAATTAAAATGGAATTTTATTGAAAAAAGTAATAGTGTAATTTGTATCTATATGTCCAAGAAAATTATTCACTTTTAGTTTTGAAATGCGTCGAGAGAGGATGCATTGAGTTTCTTAGCGCAGTTTAGTGCCTAAACCAAAGGCTGAAGGGAGAAACGTTGCAGGAAACTGCATAGTTGGCTGACCATATCAACCTGGCAGGACCCCCTTTAGCACTACCCCCTATAGCTTCGATTCGCGAAATTTATACTTTATCACATATTGTATAGAGTGTTTTAAGAACCGAAAACAAACAATTTAGGTCAAATCAGATACCATTGGTATTTTGAATGAACATTATTACCGCAACAAGGAATATATGGGAGATTCCCTCCACTTCTAAACCTTGCATTAGATAGGATGGTTTGGTTTCTTTGCAAAAAGATTTAATAAACATGTTGAGACAAATTGGTTTTTAGTTTAATTTTGTGTGGCCATTAAAATAAAAACATAATGTTTCATTATACGGTAAAGCCATTGGAAGGCAGGCTATTTTTCAGGCATCGGACTAGCTGAAGCCATACGTTTTACTGAAAAAAGTTAAAAGAAACATGATTATTCAACTTCGAAAATTTCTGTCTTAATTAGTTTTCTAAAGCAAATATATTAGTTTTTTTTTTCAAAGAATATTTGTTTAAAAGCAACCCTATTTTCAGCCCCGTGGTGGAACTTTAATTAGTTAGCAACATCAAAATCGTCGAATCATCAACATCGAGCTCGTCAAGTTATCAACTTCGAGGTCGCCCGATGAGTAATGTCTAATCAGCAAGTCGCGACGGATGGAAACGGCAGACGACGAAATTGTCACATCACACGACAAGCAAAATTTGCGATGTAACGTTCGTCTCGACGTTTCATGAGCTTGTCACCTCTTCGCTCCATACAAATTTCCAATCCGTAGCGTTGTGCATGGGTGTGTTTGCTATCGTCGTGAGCATCGCACGTACCTCTCAACACCCGGCTCCACATAGCTCCCACAAACTAGCTCATTTTTCTTGTCACTCGTATCGGCCGGGGTCGTCACGAGTTTTTGTCCCGCTCTGTCTGTACCAAAACTATCACCGCACTCGTCTTGAGCTTCAAACCCGTACTGAGCGGCCCTAACGTAGCTCAATCACTCAATGTTATTATCAGAACGGAATGTCCGTGGAACAACGACTAGAAGTTTGTAGCGATCGCTTATATTTAGCGAATTTCAATTAGGGGTTTCCCATTCTTAATAAATTAATAATTTCAAAATAAGTTTAACCCTTTCCGATGCCTGAACAAAATGGTTTAGCCATTTAAGCAAATCACACAGTAGAAGAAAACCGGAGGGAAAACCTTATGGGACAATTTATTTTATCAATTTTGTAATCGTCGCGAAATTGTCTAAATTACGTTTACGATAGCTTTTCCTATAGGAGAGATGCATTCATAAGATGCCATGCATGAGAAATTCTATTCATTGACTGCAATTTAAAGCATAGACCGGCAATTGTTTCTACGATTGGTTTGCAAAGCATATTTTCATAACGATTCAGGTGCTTGTTTATATTAACAAAATATGGTATTGAATTTACTCATAACCAAGGGTAGGCTTTCTGGTAAAAGGTACAGCAATTCGTCCATTTAGCCAATCGCTTCGATCAGAAAGCTATTGCATTGGTTTTACCTTTAGCGAAGGAATTCTGTTTATGATAAACACCGAAGAAGCGAATCCAGTACAATTGAAAGTATGCGGAATGATAAGGAATGAATGATTGGTTGACGATGGGAATCACGATATCGGGGGATCGATGGATATTACCAACGTATTTATTACCGATCGATATATTACCTACCGAGCTCCATCACCTAAACATGGGAAACGGAAGTCCTTCCCTGCAAACCAGCCAGATATGGATAACGCTTTTGTAAGGTTGAGTTAAAGTCCGTAATTATGTTCAATGTTTTTTTCTACTTTCATATAAATAATATCGACTGTTGAAAGATTAGTTTTTAATATTGTCAAAGACATATGATTTTGACTGAAATATTTACGCTCATATCTCTTGATGGTTCCTACTCATTTGCTCAATAGAAATAATTTAGTCTGTAAGAAGTTTAATCCAAGCACACTTAGCGCCAAATACCCTAATCATTTTTTTTAAATCCACTAAAAATATCTGCCTTTTTGATTGTGATGTGCCGACCATGAACGTGAAATGATGATGAAGATCAGAAACAAACTTGCGAGACGGGATTCTGCTACGCAAATTCAAGTCAGTTTCACGTCATGCCTAATATGGGGTTCTCAGCGATCTCAAAATATATTTTAATCGGCGTCATAATTTGGCCTTAAAAGAAATAAAGTCAACCGTTAGCAACGGACCACAAAATATGAGACTCGACGGCTGAATCGGTAAATTTTCGACGTTCAATCATTTCAAGACAAAATTTCATCTCATCAATTCCAACTTCTCCCCTCTCTAATTCGACCCGAAATAATTCAAATTTGCAAAGAAAAGGAAGAGAGGCAGAAAAAGCAAGGCAGCAAAGCACAACAAGACCTAAACAGAACGAATAAGAGCATAGGGGGGGGGGAATCGTTTCGACACTTAGAACTCTCAGAGCTAATGTTCCACTCCGACATGCACTCGCGGCCACACGGTCAAAAGAAGAGCTTGAAGCGAAAATAACGAGAGCGCGTACGGGCCTGAGCTTCCTTCCACATGGATTTTTTTTATTTCATGATCACTCAATTCTACGCGAGCGCCATTGATTTGCAACACAACACATGCTAGGCAACATCTTCATGAAACGTCGACTTTTGACTGCATCTCGACGTCGACGCGACGGTCGAGGCGACGATACGAAACGTCGGCTCGACGGTCGAGCCGACGATATTTAACGTTGCCACAGCCGTAAATGCTCGTCGTGCAGTTACATGCGCACCCCACCGTGGAATGATCCAGAGCAATTGTCACATCAGCAACACAGGCACTCCAATGAGGAATGATCCAGAGCACCGTCAAAGCAACCCATCGATAAACTGTACGAGCGAATGTTTAACCTAGCTTAGGACAATCGCGATGGAATGTTTAGTCTAGATTAGGGCAATCACAATCTCGTCCGGGATGTGAATGATGTGAAAAGAATAAATGTGTGTAAAAGTTTATCGTGTAAAAAGAAAAGAAAAAAAAGACGTTAAGATGGCGACGGTTGAGAAGTTGTGCGAAAATTTTCCAAAAATCGGTTTGATACGCGAGTGCGAGAAGCTGGGTTTGCCTACCAAGACGATGAGCGGTGCTCGGAAGATGATGGTGTTTGTGAGAAAGACGGGACACTCCGGTATCGAGGAACATGATGACGATGGCAGCCCAAGTAATGACGACGAGGAACACGACGAAGACGACGATATCAATGAAGAGGATGAAGAAGATTCTGATGTAATGTATCGGACAGCAATTAAGGTTTCATAAACGCCCAAAATTTCACGAGATACATCGAAACGACTAAAAGTGTACTCCTTCAAAGACATGGAAGAGAGTATTGAATCCTTTGGTGCCGTGGAAGGAGAAAACGCGCGAGTGTGGCTGATGCAACTGAAAAGCGTGTGCAAAACGGCACGTTGGGATAAAGAACAGCTGCTAATCATGTGCCGTAAGATACTAACCGGAACGGCAAGACCCTTCATGTTTTCCCTTCGGAGCAGTTTCAACAGTTTCGAGAAGTTGGAAAAGGCGCTGATTAAGGAATTCGCTCCACGCATACGGGCAGGCGATGTGCATCGTGCATTGATAAACCGGAAGAAAGGGTCAACTGAGACTATTCGGGACTACATTTACGACATGCAATGGCTGGCGCTTCCGATCGATCTAGATGAACCAAGCCTGTGTGAGTATATAGTGAGTGGAATTACCGACAATAAGTATTATCAGTCGCCACTATTAGAAGCCCAAACAATCAAAAAGCTGAAAAAGAAACTGGCTACCTTGGAAAAGGTAACGAAGATAGCAGAGGACAAGACAAAACGTGAGGAATTGTCATACAAGAAGCTACCTGTTATGAAAAACAGTAAAGTCGCAAGGTTTCCAGTTGTTAGAACTGAAGCGACGACAGCCGCTCCCATTCCAGGAAAGCACTGCTACAATTGAGGCGATCGCAGACTCCATGTACAAATGTGTCCCAACAAAGCGCAAGGTCCGAAGTGTTTCGCCTGTAGTTCTTTCGGACATCGGGCTACCGAGTATCCACAAAGGAACGTTTCACGAACAAACATGGTTGTGGACAATACAGGAAAGGTCGAGACGATCATCACTTCCACGAAATTCCAAGATCTGTTCGACAACGGCAGTCAGCAGAACTTGATTACCAAAACGGGCTACCATAGAATTTGTGAACCTCCGCTTACTCACACTACGATGCAGTTTTTTGGATTTGGGGGGGTAAAAACCAAAGCGATCGGCTGCTTTGTCACGGACCTGACAATAAACAACACGACTTACAGCGAAGTGAAGTTTTTATTGATACCCGATGAAAGTATGCCATACCATCTGGTGTTATGCAAAGATTGCTTGAACTTATTCAAAGTAAAAATCACGTCGTCTGGTATTGAAGTAATTCCGCGAGAGTGTACGCGTGAAGTATTGTTGATTCAGTTCGATAATGGTCAAGAGATAGATGCCCCGCTGAAATACGTTGAGAGCATACAGAAGCTTATCGATAATTATTCTCCAACTACGCAAATGAAAAGTAGAGTTGAAACAAAAATAATTCTGTATGATGATACACCAGTGCGCTCCTCACCAAGGCGGTTCGCACCAGGCGAAAAGGCTGTGTTGGAAAAAACAATGGATGAGTGGTTGGCACCGGGTATAATAAAAGAAAGTGAGAGTGACTTCGCGAGTCCCGTTACGCTTGCGCGAAAGAAGGACGGTACATTACGTGTATGTGTAGACTACCGTGAGCTAAATCGGAAGATGGTGAAGGATTATTTTCCTATGAGAAACATTGAGGATCAGATTGATCGGTTGAAATCGGCAAATGTGTTTACCACGCTCGATTTGAAAAATTCGTTTTTATATGTTCCGGTATAAACCTCGAGTCAGCGGTACACTGGTTTCGTTACCCACGCGGGACAATATGAGTTTCTTCGAACACCTTTCGGGCTAGCAAATAGTCCAGCGAGTTTCGGCCGATTCGTGGCTGATGTGTTCCGCGATCTGATAAAACACGGAAGTATTCTAGTGCACGTGGATGATCTTATTATTCCTTCTTCTGACGTAGAAACAAACTTACAAACTCTTCGGGAGTTATTGAAAGTTGCGAGTGAAAACGGTGTTCAGTTTAACTGGAATAAATCGCAGTTTTTGAAGACTGAAGTCGAGTATCTTGGGTATGTGATAAGCGGTGGGTGTTGTCGCATATCACCAACCAAATTACGATCAGTACAGTGTTTCCCGGTAGCAAAGAACGTAAGAGAATTGCAAAGATTTTTGGGGCTAACTGGATATTTTCGAAAATTTATTGCTGGGTATGCGACGATTTCAAAATCTTTGAGCAACTTACTTCAGAAAGATGTTGCATTTGAGTTTGGTGAAGCGCAGCGTATCAGTTTCGACACGTTGAGACGTGTTTTGGTGAGCGATCCTGTGTTGAGGATTTACGACGAAAACTGTGAAACTGAACTGCACACAGATGCATCAAAATATGGCTACGGAACTATACTAATGCAAAAGAGTGATGATGATAAGTTCCACCCGGTAGCCTACATGAGTCAGCAGACATCTAGCGCAGAAAAAAACTATAGTGCGTATCACTTGGAGGTTTTGGCAGTAGTTCGTGCGGTTGAAAAATTTCGGGTTTACTTGTTAGGCATAAAGTTTAAAATCATTACTGATTGTGCGGCCTTCAAGCATACCCTAAAGTCTATAGAACTATCGGCTAGAATAGCGAGATGGGAGCTAATGCTAGAAGAGTATGAATACGAGGTAGAGCACCAGTGATGATAGTTACGCATGACCCTGTAATAGAGGCTCTCAAAAGGTCGCAAAAAAGCGATGTACGTGTGAAGACGATAATAGAACTGTTGAAAAGTCAAGAATATGAAGATTACGTTATGAGGGATGATTTACTGATGAAAGTTGTACAAGGTAGAGAACTTATAGTGGTACCAGCAGATATGCAGAGTGAATTAATTCGTAGAGCGTACGATTGAGGTCATCTTGGAGCACGTAAGTTAGAGGACATCATACAAAGACAGTTTTGCATTACGAACTTGAGTGAAAAAGTGAAACAAATTATCGCGTGTTGTGTGAAATGCATTCTCTCCGAGCGTAAAAGGGGAAAAACGGAAGGATTGTGAAACTCGATTCCGAAGGGGGACACTCCGTTTGACACGTATTATGTGGATCATTTAGGTCCCATGGACAGTACGGAGAAAAGGTATAAGTATCTGTTAGTGGTTGTGGATGCTTTTAGCAAATATACCTGGATTTACCCCACTAAGACGACGAATTCGTTTGAAGTTATCCAACGGCTTAAGATACAAAGCGAAATTTTCGGTAATGCGAGGCGTATTGTGCATGACAAAGGAGCGGCGTTCACATCGAATGATTTTAAGCAATGCTGTGAAAATCAAGACATCGAAAGAGTGGAAATTACGACGGGAATTCCGAGAGACAACGGACAGGTGGAAAGAGTGAACCAAGTCAGTATTAGTATGCTGAAGAAGACCAGTGTAAACGATCCCAACAAGTGGTACAAGCACATCGCGAATATAAAGAGGTGGATAAACTCCAGTCCGCATCATAGCATCGGTGTGTCTCCGTTTGAAGCCATGTTTGGCGTACCGATGCGCAATGAAGGAGATCTACGTTTGGGTGAACTAATGAAGAAAAATCGTGTGGCTCAATACAACGACGAACGGGAGAAGATCCGTGCTGGGGCTAGTACGTGCATCGAGAAGGCGCAAGAGGAACAACGCAGATCCTACAATCTACCGTGTACCGAGAAGGCGACTTGGTGGTCATCAAGCGAACGCAGTTCGGACCAGGCAGGAAGTATGCGGCTGAATACCTTGGTCCGTACAAGGTGACGGATGTTCGACCACACGATCGGTACAATGTGGTGAAGATCAACGGTGAAGGATCAAAAACGACCTCGACGGCGGCGTCACACATGAAACCGTTCCAATTATAATGCAGAGGAAGTCCTTCGGGGCGGAAGGACTTG
>NC_071293.1:15191297-15206143 GCF_943737925.1 Anopheles nili | reverse complement strand
TGTCCTCAAGGCGCTTCGTTATGGGTCTTCGGACCATGTCGTGGATCTTTTAGAAGAAAAAAAGCTCGACCCCACTGCGGTCCGCGAGCTCCAAGTAGGAGCATCTGAAAAGGTCTCTTCAAAGACTTTCGTGGTTTCCTTCCCTAAAGGAACCACAACCTTGGATCAGGTGCGTTGGATCACGCACCTGAACTATACCCGTGTCTGGTGGGAGAAATACTCCCCCAGACGCGGTGACTCTACGCAATGTGGTTACTGCCTACATTTTGGTCATGGTGCAAAGATGTGCATCATGGCCGCCCGCTGCACAAAGTTCGGAGGTAAGCATCTAGCTCGGCAGTGTGCTGTCGAGCTAGACAACAAGCGTAGGTGCGCTAATTGTTTGTGTGATCACAGTCCTTTTAACAAGAACTGTGCTGCCCGCATTGCGGTTCTGATGAAGCATAAACGCTATGCCAATGCCACTCTACCTTCAAAAAAGGTAGAAGTGGCTGAGAAGGCAAAGTTCGTACCAGCTCCAGTACCGGAGAGTTCTGCCTGGGAGAAGGCCCTGCCATGGAATCAGCAGCAGCCAAAACCTACCCTCATCCCTAACGCTCCCGTTTGTGCTTGCCAGGAATGCCCAACACGCAAGCCGGCAACTACATCACCGAATCCTGCTCTGGAAGCACCGATACCTGGTGACACCACGCCGCTCCCGGTACAGCAGCAGCCGCTGCAGGACTCTCAGACGGCCAGCAAGAAGAAGCAGGATCGGCGCAAGAGGAAGAAGGCCTCGACACCGATTCCACCTCAGCAGCAGCAGCAGCAGCAGGACATCCCGGAAACGGCCGCTTACCGCAGTGAATCGGCCCCGAAGAAGTCCAGCCGCCAACCTGCGCAGGATAAGCTGAACCAATTGCGAGCGACCCTGAGCGAGCAGCAAGCTACAGATGTAGTCCGCCTTTGGGTGGAATTCAAACGAGTGGTAAAGGTCCTCCCAAAAGACCAGATTCTAATACATATGGTCTCCTTTATTATCCGCAGTGATCCTTAAGTGTGCTACGTGCAATTCCTGCTCCGTCCTCCAGAAGAAGATGGATCTCGTCGATTTTCTCAGCTCCGAGAAAGTCCATCTGATGGCCATCACCGAAACGCATCTGCAGCCGGATCGTACCTTCAGCCTACCTGACCACGCTGTGGTCCGCCTCGACCGACAGGAAAGTAAAAAAGGTGGTGTCGCCATCGCTATCCGCCAAGATATTAACTGCCGTATTCTTTCTCTTTCAGGTACGGAAATAGTGGAAGCAGCCGGAGTCGATATAACCTCCTCCCGTTGCAACTTCCGCTTTTACGCTGCGTATTGTCCCTGGCAGGCTTGTAAAGCCGATGGATCCGTCGAGAAGCTGTGGCATGATCTCCGGAAACTCACGCGCGCACCGGGACGTTTCATCGTTGATGGAGACTTCAACGCGAGACACCAGACCTTTGGCAACGTCGTAGCCAACAAGAACTGGATGCTACTGTTTAAAGATGCGCAAGCAGGCTTTTACGCAGTCCTGCACCCGTTCCAACCCACTTTCATCAGAGGAGAAAGCTACTCCACGCTGGACATCTTCCTCTCCAACATGGAAAACACCAAGACACCACCCCTTACGGCGAAGGAGGGCATCGACGCAGTCATTACTAGCCTCGTAAGTAGCATAAGGGTAGCCGAGAATAGCTCGGTAGCCAGGGTAGCTAGAAAAGCCAAGCTAGTAGAAATAGACGCGAAAACGAAACGCCTCAAAAAGTTGCAAAACTCTATTAAGCGTCGCTTCCAGCGATCAGGAGATAGGGCCCAATACCAGGCATTTAGGCGCCTTGGTAAGGTAGTTAGAGACAGATAAAACAAGGCTAGGAATGATCACTTTTCGAAGGAGATCAGTTCCATGCACAAAAACTCTCGCCCTTTATGGCGAGTAGCTAAAGTGTTGAAGAATTGGTCCCTGTTAGAGCCCCAAATAGGAGCTTCACCCCTGTTGAAAAGGTTCAGCTATTTTCTGAAAATTTTGCTCACTCTCATCGAGTGAGCGACACGATGCCTAGTCTAAACGACGCCGTTGTTAGCAACAGCATCCGTGAGTTAGCATTGGCTCCTTGTTTTCTTCCTGACACTGACCGGACCTCCTTGGGTGAGGTCCAGGCACTCATAATGTACAGTGTCGGATTTAAAGCTCCTGGGCCTGACAACATTTTTAACTTGATGTTAAAACATGTTCGTCATGGAGCTATGAGCTTTTCAACCAGCATCTTTAACAGATGTCTGGAACTGGGGTATTTCCCTTTACAATGGAAACTTGCTAAGGTCGTTCCAATACGGAAATAAGGAAGTGTGGCACGATGGCTTATTGCATAAGCGTCGTGTTCAGCAATTTCCGAAGTACTTGGTGAGAATCATTCAGTTATCAGCTATCTGAGTTTTCGTACTTCAGCTGTACATATAAGGGAGACAATGTCCGCCTCCTATCTCAACTGTGCTGGCGTTCCACAGGGGAATGTCCTAAGACCACTCCTTCACATTTGTTTTACGTCGGATATTCCCGTCTTGGCTCTTAATACGCAGTTGTCCCTGTACGCAGATGACATTGCAATTTTGTACTCCTCTCTAAATCTGAAGTCCCTTCGTGGAGGACTTCAGAGAGGTTAAGATAGTTATATCCAATACCTCAATCATTGGAAGATAAGAGTCAATTTTGCACAGACTCAAGTGATGGTGATCCCCTACAAACGTCGAATGCTTATGGCTTCCATCGTGTGTAAGGTTGAACCTATCACCCTCCAAGACTGCGAAATCCCTTGGTCCACTGATGTGCGCTACCTTGGGGTTTCCATTGATCGAAAACTTTCTTTTAAGAAGCATGTAGATCACCTTGCTTCCAAAACATTTGGCCTCCTGATGATTTTGTATCCACTCATCAAGCGCCGCTCGGGACTGTCGAGGGAAAATAAACTTATTGTCTACAGGCAAGTCATCTAGCCGGTACTGATGTACGGATCCAATGTTTGGAGCAATTGCTCAAACGCGGATATGCTAGAAGTGCAGAGAATCCAAAGGAAGTTTCTGAAAATGACTCTCAATTTGCCTACTAGATACCCCACCAGGAACCTGCATCTAGATGCAGGGATCCCTTGGATAAGTGAGCGCATTGATGCCATTTTCGTGCGTCTCCAACTCACCTCCCGGAACTCAACCTCTGCGTTGATACGGGATCTTTTTCAAGGTGATTTTTTTAGTAGCCTGTAGGTAGGTTTAAGGCTTTAGTTGTAGGTATTTTCATAGCTTTAAGTTATTTTAAGGATAAAGTGGGGTTCGCCCAAATAGGTGGCCTTGCGCTATCCACCTCCAGCTCATATGCTGCGAACAATTTTAAGCATGTAGGGACAGCTTGGGAAGTTCACATATGTTTTATATTTATATAAAAATGTAACGGCTCAGAGCCACTCTCTTGCGTAGACACTCCAAGGAGCAGGGAACCTAGATGAGTTATCAGCTAAGATGACAACATGTATGTTAGCATTTTAAGTGTAATAAACACATCACATTTTAAGTTCTAAAATAAAATAAATTAATAAAGTAGATTCAATCAAAAGCTCACACGAGGAGGTATTCTTCATTCTGTTTGAAACGTCTTCCTCACTCACAGCACGCGGTTATTTCTCACACACCGGCTTTATGCCCACATCCGAACTGTCCAACACCAGATCACCCCTTTTTGCGGCATAGTTTCCCCGAATTATTCGGATACTGGAACAACTAGCGGGAAGGTTGGAAATTCCTTGTAGAACAACGGTGCGAGACCTTGCTCGGGCAGATTCCAGTTACAATTATATTTTTGTTGCTGCCAGCGATACTCTCTGGTGACTGTTCATTGCAATATTACAGGGGGTGGCTTGCAAGGCCTCTCCTCCCGCCTCCTATCTCGTCGGTGGAACAACGCATCCTAGTTGTTTTTCGTCTCGTAGGATGCCAAGACAGTGGAGCAGAACCTGCGGGATATCGGATGCAACCGGGGATGGAGAGCTGCAGCCATGGACCGAGCGACCTGGAAAACGATTGGTGACCAGGCCATGTCACTAAGACGTGCTCAATATTGAGCAGGCCAGGAAAGAAGAAGAATAGCGACTCTCTCATGCTAGGAGGCCATTCCTTCGCGGGGCCTGCAACGAGACTTCCGTTCCAGTAACATTGGTGGCCTCAGAGAGGAACATCATCATTATTTAAACGTTCTGTTAGAGATAATCTCAACAGCGAACCCATCTTTCATATGTGAAGGTGAGAAGTTCTATAATGTCGATAGTCTGGGGCGAAGGAAGAATTAAGCATATATTCCTAAAAGTAAAATACTTTTTGTTCAAGTGGAAAGTAAGACCCCTAAATAGATTTTCGAAACGTTTCATAAAAAATGGTTTCCAAGGGACAGAAATACTTTGTAAAAAATCAGAAACGGTGTCTGTCGTCTTTGTACGAGACCCGATGACGCAGAACTATAAATGGTGCATTGTGACGGGTGCGACAGATGGTTTCACTTGTCATGCTCCAAGCAAAAGAAACTACCGGCAAAAGGTGAGGAATTCTTGTGCATAAAGTGCACAGTAGATAAGTCGCTACATACGGCGATACCAGACAATACGAGCCAAAGCTCAGCTGTACAAGCACTGGTGGAAGCCTTGAAAATTAATAAGATCAGCGATAATATGTTTTTAAAGAAAACAACTCTCTTGAACCTACCGTATTTCGACGGTAAAGCCAAAGATTGGTCAAAGTTCAAAAGAACCTTTGAAAAAACATCTAGTGAGACAGAATTCAATCAGTTATAAAATATGAGTCGTCTCCAAAAGCATCTAAAAAGAGATGCAGAAAAAATTGTAAGGCCATTTTTTTTGCATCCACAGAATGTCGGTTTGATAATGAATTGATTGGAAGAAGTCTGAAATAATTTTCAAGGACCTTTTGAAAGACGTAATGAAAACAAGGGTGGATCGCAACAAGATTCCAGAGTTCAGTGACGCCTTGGAAAACTTGGTTGCAAACATTCAGGTTCTAAGAAAAACATCTTATCTGTACGATCTAATTGGCTAATAAAGGAAATCATCAGTCGGCTACCAACGAACTATCAGGAACGATTTATAGATCACAAACTGTCCATTGAATCCGAAGGAATAGTAACCCTGGCTCATTTTTCGAGCTGGTTACTACCTATTGCATGAAGAATAAGGCTTATGCCTAAAAGTAACAACAGATTAGGAGAACCGGTTAACCTTCACAACGAGAATAACAGTAATCATAGGAAATTTCAAATTGAAAATAACCAGCCAACTAGCTCCGGTTATAGGAATCATTCGGATGAAAACATAAAAACTGACAAATGGACACCACGATGTCCATTCTGCAAAGGCACACATAAATTACCTTGGTGCGATCAGTTACTGGTTAAAGAAACAAACCATCGAATTTCAATTGCCGAACAACTTAAGATGTGTCTTAACTGTTTGGGAGGTATCGGACACATAACGGAGGAATGTAATGCTCTGCGATGCTCCATTGAAAATTGTGGAAAAAGGCATCATCATACGCTGCATACCAACAGAAATTACTTCCTGATCCATAAACAAGAAAAAAAATGAACGAAAAGAATAGGAGATGTTTTACCATAGAAGACGTTTCAGTGAAATATAATCAGGAATTTTAATCAGAATAGTTGAGCCGTGCAGAAAAGATTGTTAAAAATACATTAAAAAGAGATGGTGAAAGATTCGAAATAGCCATGTATCACAACAAATCCGTTCCAAAGCCTAGACCAGATTTCGACGCAGCTGCAATAGTGAAAGTACGTTCACGTGAAGAAAATATCCGTGTCGCCGAAAATATTAAAGAAACGTTAAAGCAAGTGAAAATTCTTGACGAAGATCAATACGCTCAACGAATTCTGTGGCAAAATTGTGACAACAATAAAGATGCGATATACGCGATATATACGTTCCCTATATACGTGATGCAAGTGATGACATTCGGGGCGACGTGCTCTCTGTCTTACCACAAGAAGTGAAAAATCATAACGCCGGAAAATCGCGTGTAGTGCAAATAAAAACATTGTCAATTCGACGACTGGAATTGCAAGCAACAGAAACGGGAATTTGGTTACCGGAAACCATCGTGAATGAACTACGAATGCAAATGACCAGCGTTACTTACTGGAGAGATTACCAAACAGTTATAAACAGTAAACACCAAACAGTGATAAACAGTAAAACAGTAAACATCTTCAATTCGTGTCACATAGAACTTCAGAAATTCTAGAATCGTCGACAATAAATCAACGGCGAAACGTGCCAACGAAGCAAAATCCAGAAGATATTTTTGCACCAAATTAATGAATGACACATGTCCATGGTTCAACGAGTCATCATTTCTGAGTGAAGAAGATAAAATTTGGCCTAAAGTTAATCAAACATCAATTACCACAGAAATTGAGAAATCCAGGAGTAATCGGACACTAATGCCGAATTTGGATGAACACGGCGTCCTAAGATCCCGAGGTAGATTAGAAAACGTTAGTGCAATTCCCGAGAGTACAAGAATCCCTATCCTGCTTCCCAACAAGGGGAGAATAGTGAAAATAATCAAGAAAGCTTCCAAACGACTAAAAGCACCGTGTACCTAGGTGCACAAGGTGATGCTTCTGATTATGGTCCTTACAATAATGTCCCTGCCAACCCATTTAAGCTCCAGCAAGTAGACGAAGGTGGAATTCTATTCGACCATATTGAGACATTTTTAGTACTACGAGGAATAATACGGAAGAGAATATCTACAGACATCAATCCGATATCCGATCCAATACACGATATCGGAATCATGCACCAAATGAGGTATGATTTAAGTAAACTGTATCTTCCAGAGCCAAGAAAAACAAATCACGACGACGCAATAGCCTTGACAAGACAACAAAGCATTAACGTTGAACGGCAGATACGTATATCGTTAAGAATTAAGCGTAGTGGAATTCTAGGTTTTTTTGAAAGACGTGCTAGTTTTTAGAGACGAAATGAAGGAGGAACTAAGTAAACTTCAAACAGCAGAACAAATCAAGCTCAAAGAGCTATTTCGAAGTCTAACCGCGGTACACGAGCATTAAAAAAATACGGAAGTTTTTTTTTTAAAAACAAAACATTGCAATTACAACAAGAAATGAAAGACGCTAATACAAATAACCAGCACGTCTTTGAGAGAACCAGATTGTTAGAACTAACACTGGTGGGGCATCAAATGATATCGAATATCGAAGAAAAATACCGAATGTTGAGAGTTGAACCTTTAGCTTAAGCAGAAATGAAAAACGTTCTTGATTAATTTCGCCCAAACATTCCGAGTGGACATTCGGTATATAACAACCCACAAATTAAAGTACAAGAAGAATCAGGAAATATAACAATAACGTTATCCATTTTAATTATGGAAGAAAAACCCTATGAACTATTTCAAGCATATCCTGTACCTGACAGGATTGATAAGCAAATAATATATCTGAACGAATCGTAAGTAGCTATAAACGATGATAGGAAATACTTTTATCCACAAAAAACATATTGGATTAACGAAACACATTGTGTTGAATTTCATCCTTTATTGTTTACTCAGAATAATTGTTTAACACAGAAATTGCTAAACGAAATATCACTTACTTGTACTATACCAGAATGTATCATATGAAAGAAGCTAATTCGGTTCTTCATTACATAAGCGATCTAAATAACATACACTTCATATGCAACGAACGTTCAATTAAACTAACGCACCACGCAGCCCTAATAGAAATGGATACAGGATGTACCCTGTACTCCATGAACCAAGAAATAAGCGCTGAGGTAGCGAAGGAAAATCAAGTAAAACATTATTTTATCAAACACGAATCATTAGAACACAGCCATACTACTGTCATAACAAATAACAAAGTATCAGTAATACTTTGCACCCTGTTAATTTTCGGTGTATTAGTCATAGGAGCAAGCATATTCATCTATTTGAAAAGATCAAAAGTCCAGAAACCAGACGACACAACACCCGACGTAATAGAATTGAACGACCACCCTGTAAACCGACATTTCAAACCTCGTGAATGAGTGTAATTCATCAGGAAGAATTACAAAGGGGAGAACGTTGCGAACGCAACGGGCAGGTTTGAAAATATCAAAGGCATTACCTGTTACTCGTGGCAGGATCATTGTTGTTTGCCGAAATAAACAATTAATCTTTGATGCGCACAATAACAAGACCGGAAACGAGCTCAAGAATAACAGAAAAAGGATCATACCGAACCAAGTGGGTTCGAATTTTCTCCCAAAATAATAAGACTGCAATAAACAGGAATAAGGATGCATCTACATATGCGCATAGCGACAGGTGGGTGCATCATAAATCATTCAGGACGCATCCACCATTTAAATCCTCAAACGTATCTAGACGAAGCCTAGAACAACAACCGAATATTGGAATAATGGAATAATGGCTAAGAATAGAAAATATAAGCTAGGAACTAACTATATAAGACAAAAATTGTAAATAATAAAGCAGATTCAATCAAGGGTTCAAACGAGGAGGTATTCTTCATTCTGAAACGTCTTCCTCACTCACAGCACGCGGTTATTTCCCACACACCGGCTTTCTGTCCACATCCGAATTGTCAAACACCAGATCTCCCCCTTCTGCGGCATAGGTTCCCCGAATTATTCGGAAACTGGAACAACTAGCGGGAAGGTTGGAAACTCCTTGTAGATCAACGGTGCGAGACCTTGCTCAGGCAGATTCCGGTTACAATTATATTTTTGCTGCTGCCAGCGATAGTCTCTTGCTAGGCGGTCATTCCTTCGCGGTGCCAGCAACGAAACATCAGCTGCAGAAACATCTATAGATATATAAATATTTATATATATATATATATATATATATATATATATATATATATATATATATATATATATATATATATACACACATACATATATATGTTATATGTAACAATAAATATATATAAATATATATTTAAATATATAAATATATATATATATAAATATATATATATATATATATATATATATATATATATATATATATATATATATATATATATATATATATATATATATATATATATATATGTATATATATATATATATATATATATATATATATATATATATATATATATATATATATATATATATATATATATATATATATATATATATATATATATATATATATATATTGAAGCGGTCACACCGCATCGTAGTCATAATCTGAGTCGTAAGCATAAGCAGAAGTGTCGTCTATCGATCGCGCGGTCATCGTCGCCTCGTAGTCACAATCTGAGTCGTAAGCATAAGCAGAAGTGTCGTCTATCGATCGCGCGGTCATCGTCGTCTCGTAGTCACAATCTGAGTCGTAAGCATAAGCAGAAGTGTCGTCTATCGATCGCACGGTCACGTCGCCTCGTAGTCATAATCTGAGACGTAAGCATAAGGAGAAGTGTCGTCTATCGATCGTGCGATCACACTGCACCGTAGGTTAAAATTATTATACATTTGTAAACAAGATCGTTAGCAAGTGTCTCGCGGCAAGTAGGTATCGAGGGAACCCGAACACGTGTCTACGATCAGTTAGCATCGGGAAGCGTACGAATAAACGTCACAAGTGAAGTGAACAAGTGGTTTTATATTGTCACCGCACTCGACAACTTCTCGACGACTTCTCGGACAACTCCCTCTTCTCCACCAGGCCTGACGACGCTCCTGGCCAGACGCTGTTTCTACATCTGGTGACAGCGGTGGGATGGTAGGTAAAGAGGTAGGTATAAGTAGATTAAAAATATAATATATACATAAGATTAATAGATAATCCGAAACATAGCTCCTGTGCAAGTGAAAACCGCAATCGGTAGTGAAACAAAAGTTCGTTTGCGTAGAGTAAACAATTTAGGGTCTTTTAATAACATATTCGCCATAATAAGTGGTTTATTCCGGATGAGCGAAAGAGTATTTGCTCTGCGAGGTCGCTACGTCCGGGTAAATACCGAACGTAATTCTGAAAAGTTGGTTGCGGATCAGCCCTCGAGTTCAACTCCAGTGCTATCGTCGACTCTGAACGATCAGTCTCGAGACTGCCGCAAAAACCTGCAAAGCTTTAAGCAGTACTTAAAGGCCTTAAAGCAAGACTTTGCCAACCATAGTCTCAAAATAGAGAGAGCACTAAACCTCTCTACAGAAAAAATGGCTTATGAATTTCCAATGGAACGGGCGATCAAATGCATCCCCGTATATCGCTATCGAGCTTTTTGGTTTTCTTCACCAGGCGGACTGTTTTGCGTCCCAAATACTTGAGGGTGAGCCTGAAGAACCACTAATACAGGTGGTTATGATGAAATTAAAAGGGCCTGCTGCCTCTTATTTTTCACGAGTGTACAGTGAATCGTGGGACGAAGTTAGAAGGAAGATAAATAAGTATTTTGGGGAACAAGTGAGGTTGGAAGAAATTTTTCACCAAGTGGAAACACTACAACAAAACCACCGTGAAAAATTTACTTCGTACAAGGAAAGAGTTTTGAAAATAAAAGACCACATCGATAACTACGATGAAAGTCTCAATGAGCAATCCTATGCATATAGGAACCTCAGAATTCATTTTTTGGCTGGGCTTCGGGATCGTAGCCTGATAAATATTGCTAGAAGCAATAAAAACTCTTCCTTTAGAACAGTTGCTTGACATGCTTGAGGAAGAATGTGCAATGGCCGAGCAAATATCTCAGATAGAAAAGCGGCTACCGAAGCAACCGCCCATGTTCACAAATCATTCGAATAGCAATAGCTATCGCAATAGATCGAACAATAGGTTCTTCAATAGCAGCAATGAGAGATGGCAAAGCCACTACCAACACTCAAACCCACCACCATGGCATAACTATTCAATACCGAATCAGCAAAATTATAGTGGGTCATATTTGAATCCGCATGTTTCGCAATATACACCCGACTAATTTTCGCAATTTCAGCCAAATAACATTTCGCACTCCTTTTTGCCCGCACACAATTCTACAACGAATGTGATGCACGAAAAACCATTGCATTTGCAAAACCCTATGGAGTATCAGACACATAAACGACCCTTTCAAAATAAATATAACCGGACTAAAATTAATAAAAATCATCCAAAAAACTAGATGTAGGGGGTCTGATAAATAGCTACCTTGCCAGTCCCCCGAAAATTAAACCAATTTTTTTAAATCATCATCAAGAATTCCTTACGAAACCAAATCAAACAAGAGGTAATAATATACCCAAGAAAACTAGTATCGAGCACAACGAAGTTCTTAAGATCAATTGCGCGAATAATAACATTTTTTTGTACGGGTCTCCACAACAACCGTTCGGAGCGAGATTTTGGACTATGTACTCGGCTCAGGTGCCGGCTACAACCTGTTAAGCTGGGAGGTAGCAGTACGACTAGGAGAAGAACTAATTGATAAACAGGATAGAATAAAACTTTCTGGTTTCAACGGAACTCAATCCGAAACAGAAGGTTCAATCCTGGCAAAATTGCATATTGGCGAGTCAATTTATGATGTTAAATTCTTCATCATAAAAAAACTTCTCGTACCAGGCATCTTAGGAGCTCCGTTTTTAAAAAAATACATGATCGCTATAAGCAAAAATTTTGAAACTATTACTTTAAAAAAATCAAACGCAAAAGATAACAATTGTGATAAGGCTAACGGGATCATTCTAAGCCAAGCAAATATGGCAAACATAATCGAAAAGGAAACGCAATCGATAGCTGCATCTACGTTCCCAGAAGAACCAATCGAACACAAATTAGCAAGTTTTTCAAAACTAGACGAAAAAAACCTAGACTATGACATTTTGGAAATGAAGCAGAAAAGCCACGTGTACGGAGAAAACCGCTTAAACATGCTTTCAAAAAAAATTGATCTTAGCCACGTCACTGAAAACGAACGTAACGATTTGTTGAAAATTCTCGATAAACATAGTGAACAATTTTTTTTAGACGGTGATAAACTGACGGTCACCGGGGCTACATGTCACGAAATTGAAACCTCCACAAACATTCCTATAAATAAAAGACAATATAGATTCCCAGCAGCTATCGCTTCTCAAATAAAAGAACAAATTGAAGAAACGCTTGCTCAAGGAATAATTAAACCTAGCAATAGCCCCTGAAATGCCCCCCTTCTATGTGTGCCAAAAAAACCGGACGAAAACGGACAAGTTCGCTACAGGATTGTAGTCGACTACAGAGCTTTGAACACGATAACTAAATCTTTTGTATTTCCAATTCCCTTAATTGATGACATTTTAAGTAATCTAGGAGACAGTCAATTCTTTTCAACAATAGATTTAAAATCGGGATTTTTATCAAGTGCCAATTCATCCTAGAGATGCTGAAAAAACTCTGCACCGACTGGTCATTACGAATTTACACGAATGCCGATGGGCCTTAAAAATAGTCCATCGACTTTCCAAAAACTTATGAATTCTGTTCTGTACGAGCTTGGAGACATTAGAGCCGTTGTCTACCTGGATGACATTATAATTTCAGGGAGAACAGTAGAAGAACATAATGAAAATCTTTTGAAAGTTCTGAATGGTCTTAGAGCTCATAACTTAAAATTGGAACCGGAAAAATGCAAATTGCTTAAGAAAGAAATTCAATATTTGGGACATGTTATAAACAAGCAGGGAATAAAACCAACCAGGGCCGCAATAAAAGCAATTGCAGACATGAAGCACCCTCGAACCGTAAAAGAAGTTCGATCATTCTTAGGTACAATCAACTTTTACGCAAAATTTATACCAAATGTGTCTGATAGGCGGGAACCTCTTAATGCATTGCTAAGGAAGAACGCCACATTCATGTGGTCTCCCGAATGTGACATCGCATTCCAGGATTTAAAAAACTGCCTTGTATCAGAACCTTTGCTAGTAAGACCCGACTACAAAAACACCTTTGTTATAACAACCGATGCGAGTAACTACGCCATTGGAGCTGTGTTATCAAACGAAAACAATATCGAAATGCCCATAGCATATGCAAGTAGATCTCTGGCGCCAGCTGAAAAGCGATATCATGCAATTGAGAAAGAACTACTCGCAATCGTATGGGCGACCGATTATTTTAAGCAATATATTTTTGGCCAAAAATTTATAATCTATACGGATCATAGGCCATTAGTATCCATATGGAGATTAAAAGAAACATCTTCAACTCTAACACGATTAAGATTAAGATTACAAGGATTGGATTGCGAAATTCGTTACAAAAAAGGAAAGGAAAACATTGTAGTGGATTTCTTATCCCGTTTACCGGATTACATAGAGACTAAAGAAGAAAATAAACAAGTAATAGGAGTTGTCACTCGGGGCCAAAATAGAAAGCATGAACTAGACACGGTTAGCTCCGAACAAAACAACCAATACAAATTTGGCGAGAAAAATAATTTGCAAATACCAACGACCCAAACGCACTGGGAAGATTTATTAAAGATAAACGTTGACATTAAACCAACGGAAGCTGAAATACAAAAAAATGCCAAAGAGCGGAAAAAAAGAAAATTGACAGAACTCGATTAGAAAATTATAATCCCAATTCCGAAAAGACGGAATTGAACTCTAGCGAAATAAAACAAATTTTAAAAGAGTTCCATGACTCTCCTCTAGGTGGGCATGTCGGAGCAAGAAGAATGAGAAAAAGAATTGGAGAGCTATTCTTTTGGAAAAAAATGAGAACAGATATAGATAATTATGTAAAGACATGTGATTCATGCCAGAAAAACAAAATTCGAAAAACAAATAAGATCCCAATGAAAATAACCTCAACTTCCAACGCTCCTTTAGAAAAAAATGTTTATAGACGTTGTCGTCCTACCGGAATCAGATACGGGAAACAAATATGGACTAGCAGTACAGGACGACATCTCAAGATATTTAATCGTATTGCCCATGAAAAACCAGGAAGCTTCGACAGTAGCAAAAACCTTTGTCGAGGGGGTAGTCTGTAAATTTGGATCCCCGCTGGAATTAGTTACCGATCAAGGCACAAATTTTATGAGTCAAGTTATGAAAAATATATGTAGACTCCTCAAAATTAAGAAAATAAACACATCCGCGTACCATCAACAAGCTAACCTAGTAGAAAGAGCAAATAGAGAACTTAAAATTTACTTACGCCAGTTCATTGGGCAAAACTCTGCAAATTGGGACCAATTATTACCATTTTTTACGTTTCAATATAATACTACAATAAATTCATCGACTGGATTCACACCATATGAACTGATGTTCGGACGAAAAGCTAGATTACCGACATCTATTTACAACCCAAACACAGGAAATAATTTTTATGGTGAATATTGTGAGCAATTGAAAACAAAATTAAAACAGGTACATCTTCTGGCCAAACAAAATTTGATCATGTCGAAAGAAAAACGTAAAACTATTTATGATCAGGACACTAATCAATGGCAACCAATGTGGGGCGAACTTGTACTAGTCAAGAATACCCCGACGGGAACAGGCCAAAAATTGCAAAATGCTTGGAGAGGTCCTTATGAAGTAGTTGAAATACCAAGCGAGCAGACATGCGTCATTAAAAACGGAAGGAAATTAGAAAAAATTCATGTCAACCGATTAATACGGTACCATGAACGACAAAACTAGCTTAAAAAAAATAAAGTGAAAAAAAAAAAAATAAAGCTTCTAAATAAAAATGAATGTTTGTATGTATATATATATATATATATATATATATATATATA
>NC_071293.1:15186297-15188797 GCF_943737925.1 Anopheles nili | reverse complement strand
AAAAATTTGAGCCTCCTCAATGAAGAACAAAGGGGGGCTCCCATACAACCCCCCCTCCAAAAAGTGAATATTATCCGTTAAAATTATAGGCGTTGCCCGATTTTGCTGAAACTTGATGCATAAACGTTTCATTACTAAACAGTTATACTCGCGAAATTTGAGCCATCTCAATGAGGAACAAAGGGTGGCTCCCATACAATCTCCCCCTATAAAAAATGAATATTATCCGCTTAAAATTATAAATGGCGCCCGATTTGGCTGAAATTTGGTACATAGATGTTATATTAGTTTAAATCAACCCCGGCAAAATTTCAGCCTCTTCAATGAAGAACAAAGGGGGGCTGTCATAAAACCCCCCCTCCCCTCCACCCCATTTAACAAATCATAAAATATCACTTCGAAGTACATATGTCGTCGAAATCAACTATAATTTTATCACTTAATACAAAGACTTTCTAAATTTCAGTTCTACAAGCGGATAACCAAATGGTTGTCCCTCTCCCTCTACCAAATACATAAAAAATATTGAAAAATACACATGGCATCCAATTCGATTGAAACACACTACAAATGCTTCTTCCTATTCATAACGCGACGAAGATTTATTTACGCCAGTGGGAAACAAAGGGAGGATTCCAAAGAACCTCCTGTCTGTATTACCAAGAAAATAATTCGGTCATAGCAATAAAGCTTGGTCCGGATGATTTTAGGTGAGGATGATTCTGTTTACACAAAATTTTAAAAACAAGAGCTCCCATACGAGCTCTTCCTATGAGAGTATTGGAAAATATGGTCAAGCATGGCAATCATGTCTGATTTAAATGAATTGAGGCAAATTCTTAAAAATGTCAATATTTACTGGAAAATTAGAATGGGACGTTGCAGCTCTCCCGGTTGGAGACAAATTCGTGGAAGGGCATACAATCCCTGCACGGAATATTGAAAAAAAAATACCCAAAGTAACAAATATCCTCAAATTTAACAACAACTTTTCATGTACGCCTTAACACAGTCTATACAACAAGTTATAAAATATTATATTCTGCAATGCGGAAATGGGTGGATGGAAATCTAATTTATTGTTATGTTCAAATATCGCTCAATGATAAAAATGGTTTTTTGTTTATTCTTTTTTACAAGTGACTTTTACATTATGGTCGGGAAAGGAATTTCCATTATCAGAATAAAAGAAATTAACAAAAATGTAAAGTCGTCAACAAACAGTTTCCTGCAACTTTTCTCTCTTCAAAAATTTATTTAGACACTAAACTGAGCTTAGAAAGTCAACTCATTTTCTTCTCATGCATGTTTACATTTAAAAGTGTACAATATTTTGCAACACATAGCGCTATGCCGTTATTCAGTAAGATTCAGTTTTTAATTGTGTTGAGTAGCGTTGGAAATGTGGTTGGTGTAATAAATTTAAATATCGATTTCAGAGCGTAATGCTTACAAACATGAAATGAAGTTTTGAAAGAGAACAGCAATACAGATCAAATATAAAGGAAAATGGAAAACTGTTTCCAGGTAGCTTCAGTGACAAAATAAGAATAAGTGTTAGAAAAGTAGAAAGATTTTGAACGTCATACATGCTCAGGATGGAACAACATGCTACATTTCCTTATTGCTATGTGAATAAATTTATGTGACGGATCCAAGACAAATGATACTGTATAAAAAAGTATTTCCGAAAGAATTAAAGAGGAAAACACAAGGCATAAAAAATATGTTTTACTAATTTGATGACGTGCAAAATGCGAAAGATTATGAAGCTAAATAGAAGTTGTGAAACAACAAGAGAAGAAAGGATTTTATAAACAAAATCCTTTTCTTGAAAAAAATCCTTTTCTTCATAGCTAAGATGGTTAAAAGGCTCGATTTGTTATAAAACAGTGAACGATATTTTGAAAAAGCCAGGTACAACCAATTGGAAGGGATATGCCTAGAGGACCAGCGAGAGATGAATTGATTGAAATAGAAAACCTTCAAAGACGAAGCTAGGAATAACGTTTATAGAATGAATACAACTAAATAAGAAAAAAATAAAATGCACATCAAAAATTGAATTACCCAAGCATACGTAAAAATGCCCCTTTATTTTTCCTCAAACTACGTCGACCCGAATGAAATCGGGTTTATCAGCTAGTATATAAATAAATGCAACGAAATTTTTACTTGGACAATTTGTAGCAATTCTAACTCATATTTTTTTTTAGAACAACCATTTGACCACCAGAAAAAGGCACAACAAATTACTAAAAATCAATACTCGCAAAATTTGAGCTATCTTAATGGGGAACAAAGGGGGGCTCTCATGCAAAAAAAAAGTGAATATTATCTGCTTAAAATTATAGATGAAGCCCGATTTGGCTGAAATTTGGTACATAGATGATTCATTACTTTAAACACATACTGTCGAAATTTCAGCTTGCTCAATGAAGAACAAAGGGGAGCTCCTATACAACCCCTCATGCAGGAGGGGATGGGGAGCGCCTAACAA
>NC_071293.1:15136542-15186097 GCF_943737925.1 Anopheles nili | reverse complement strand
AATACGACAACAGCAGTAGACTTAGCCACTTTTTTATTCCGCGAAATGTAATTTTTAAATTTAAGAAGTAGGGCATCAGTAGCATGCCCTGCTCGAAAACTAAATTGTTGAAGGGGAAGAAGGTCGAGTTCATTCACCACATCCTGGAGACGGTTTAAGATGATCCGCTCAAAAAGTTTGCCTAATGTAGGGAGTAGGCTAATAGGTCTATAGCTCGAAGGGAGCGTAGGGTCTTTGCCAGGCTTAAGGACTGGCACAACTTTAGCACTTTTCCAAGCACTAGGGAAATAAGAAAGTTGAAGGCACCTGTTAAAAATCACAGCGATAAAGCTTTATCGCCCAGGCGCTTAACAAGGATGTTAAGTATACTATCAAAGCCCGGAGCTTTGATGTTTTTCATCCGCTTCAGCGCTAAGCGGATTTCGTCATTGGAAACTCGACCTTCGGGAGGAACCTCAAAAGAAGAAACTTCAATTCCATGGTTGGTGGTAGCCACTTCAGCCTCGTGAGGACTAACCATCATAGTACCAAGTTGGTGCGCACTGGTGAATTGGTTGGCAAGGGCGTTACACTTTTCTTTCGGGGTGATCAAGGTCCGATCAGCAACCAAGGGCAGAATAGGCCTTGGTTTCTGTCTTAGGACCTTGGCCACCTTCTAGAAAGGTGGAGAGCGACTATCCAGTCTCTCAATAAAGCGTCCAAAATGATCATTTCTAAGTTAGCCAAGGAGTTTGCAAGCGTAGTACCGTCGTTTAAGCCGGTTTCTTTCCCGGATCAATGATTAGGTGTGGGAGTCAATGTTCACATTCCTACCGCTAACTGGAGTCTGTCTAACGCAGACAGACTCTGCTTGCATAACAGCCTGTTCTAAACTAATAATTGAATGATCAACATCATGCGTGGAACGCAAATCACCAATGGTGAGGTTGGCATCAACCACGCGTCGAAAGCGCACCCAGTAAACACTATGGTAGTCCTTACGGCAGTAAACAGGACCTCTGGAGACGACGGAATCGACTGTCGTCACAACCGGAAAGTGGTGAGAGTTTAACTCATCCAGAGTCCTAGGTTTACTTATGCCAATATTGGCCAGAAAGAGGTCAAGCGTACTCGAATCCCTTGCCGACAAATATGTTGGAGTATCCGGAGCAATGATAGTGAAGTGCCCTTCCTCGGCGTAGTCGAAGAGCACCTCACCATTGAGGTTTCTGCGGCAATTGTTCCACGAACAATGGCGAGCATTCAAGTCCCCATCCACAATTAGCCTAGTGTTAGTGCGTGCGACTCTTGCAAGGTCACGCTTGAAAATTAAGTGCGACGAATCGCTACGACGGCTCTGTTTCGGGCAATACACCACAACAACCTTAAGTCCACCCATAGGAGTATAGAGTTCTACTCCAAGTGCTTCAACCATCATGGTATTGTAGTGTGGTACCGGAGTGAACCGAATGCCATGACGAATGGCAATTGCCACTCCACCTCCCTTAACGTTTGGATCAGCACGATCCAAACGAAGAACGGTGTAGTTTGGCAACGAAAAAATATCACTTTGCCGGAGATGTGTCTCCGTAATCAAGGCCACGTCAACGTTATGCCTTGTTAAAAAGTCAGTCAAAAGTAACTGCTTAGGCCTGACTGAGCAGGCGTTCCAAGTGACTACGGTAAGCTTAGCATGCATAGCGTATGGCAAGCTCCGCAAGCACTGCAAATTGCTCACGTCGGTTACGGCATGCATAGAGCCGATCCATCATCGTGGAGAATATGTTCATTAACGTGGGCATATCCAACCGGACGGTGCAGTCTGTCGAGACAGGCTGACTGGGAGCTGCAGCAAAATGCGCAGGATTTTTGACAATCGCCGTGAACTGGGGTCCAGTAGCGACGGTGGGAGGTACTTGGGCATTTCCTTGCGAAGAAGGATTGGCTCCAGTAGGTTTAGAAGGCCGAACTGTGGAAACAGTCGGCGTTGGATTTTGATTTGCTTTCACAGACTTTGCAGTCTGGGCAGCCGAGGAAATAGAAGAAGAGGCAGCTTGCTTAGCTGGGCCACGAGGTTTAAGCTCCGGAAACGAAGCTTCGTTAAAGATGGGAGGAACAGGCATCGTTCTAGGGGTGCCTGTATTCACTGAGCGCTTACCACCAGATACCGCACTATGGCGAACCTGGAGGTACCGCTCACGTTTCGAGCAGCTGGGATCGCTGCTACGATGATTTGCTCCGCAATTTTCACACTTTGGAGACAAATTTTCTTCTAGACTACATTCACTAGAGTCATGCTCCAGTGAGCAAATTGCGCACTTCTTGCGCATATTGTAGTTTCGAGCACCGTGGCCAAAAGCTTGGCAGCGCTGACACTGCGTGAGACGGCCTTTATGGCCAAGGTACGCCTCCCAGCGTACACGCAAACAGTCAACCACGCGGATTGACTTGAGGGCTTCCTAGGAAGTGGAGCCCTTCTTAACATGGACCAGGTACAAACAGTTCTTGTTGAACTGGTCTAAACGTTGTTTTTGGTGCATTTTATGCACGGCTAGAATGTCTAACTGGAGAGCGCGCAAAGCCTCCATGACTTCTTCTTCAGGGAACTCAGGGAGTCCCCGAAGCACTGCCTTGAAAGGCTGCTCACAACGCTTGTCGTGTGAGTAGAACTCAGCGCGAGCGGCGGTGAGATAGGAAATGATTGCTGCATACGTCGACTCCTGCTTGACGTGCAGCTTGAAACCAATACCAATCGACTGGAACTCAACCCCAGCGATTGACGACAGATCAGCACGAAGCTGATGGTATGCGTTCGTCTTCACCACTATGGGTGGAAGACGAAACGACGCGCTTTTTGGCGCGGATTTCGCTTGCGGCGCTTGGTGCGCCGGTTTCGCCGGTTGCGCTGGAAGCGCAGCCTTGTTTTTCGTCGCCTTCGCACGACGACCACTGCCGCGAGAACGGACTTCGATGAACTCGTCGTCCATCTCGCTTTCACTGGTATTTGTTTCCTCACGGCGACGCTTGTCAACGGGCACGCTCACCGCCGAATCAACGCTCCAATCCGATGTTTGGCCGGGGGGCTCCCGCTTCTTCTTTACACCGTTCATCGCAAGCGATGAACAGCCACGTTTTGCACTGGATGCACTAAAAGATGGTGAAATTCACAGTTAGTAACTCTGATCTAACAACTTGTAGAATCGCTCGTAACAAACACGTCCCTCCGGATTGACTGCTCGATGCTCACTCATTGATAAAATTTACCCGATCAGTTCATTTAACACCTTGCGTGCCAAGCGTTTTTTTAGAAAAGTGCACAAAACGCCACGATTCAAGCGATTCTTGCTCATACGTCAGAGCCTCGGTTGCACTGGCTCTAATTCTTAACGTTCTACGTTTGTGATGAATTTTTGGTTTTCTTTGCATTCATTCGTATTTTTATTCGGTCAGAAATGCGATAAGTGAGAATAATAGCTGTTCTAAATATTCAAAAATTGCATTTTAAAAAGATGCGTTTTTGCCGTAACCCAAAAATGGGTGACATGGCGTTTTGTAAAAATTTACATCACCCACTTTTTGGGTGATGTGGCACTCAAGGTGTTAAATGTAATGATACGTTTAGAACTTGCATACACACAGGCGATAGAGTAGTGGATACTCCCATACAAATACCGGGATACAAGTCTAGTGCCTTTATTTAATGTAAAATTTGATTGAAACGTACAATTTCTTATTGCTGGAAACGATATATGATCAGTTTTAGGTGATGCATAACCCTTTTCATATTAAAAATTCTTAAAAAATTTCTTTTCATGTATTCTAACGCCTGTGTTTATGCAATTGCTAAACGTACCGTTATTTTTAAACGAGCTGATCGAGTAAATTTTATCATTTTTGATGAATGCATAGTCACAAAATAACTTAAATAGTATAGTAGTCAGAAAAATATAGCATTACATATCATTTGGAAAAAATCAAACACATAAACTGAAAATAACATCAACTTGCGATACGAATAGGAATCTAGTTGCGATTATGTCATTGCACCTCTATAAGCGTCTGATAATCTTATAATATGTTTCAAAACTTATACTGAAATTTCCTAGAAATGATAAGATTAAGTTACAACTTTCTTTTTTATTTGATTCATTTGAAAATATCACTTGTTTGACAAGGTATTTATCTCCGATTCAGCTTATTGACCGGGGCTATAACCAATGCTAATTTTATAATACATACAAAAATTACACTGATATTACAAAGATGTATATTTTGTTTCTTTGCTGTCAAATGCTCACCACGTGAAAACGAACTCAAATAAGAGCACATATAATAAAAACATTTCTCATGATCGTTGGGCGTTTCAACAAAAAAGCAACAATCTATCATAGAAAGAGTATTTGTGATAAAAGCCAACAACGCGTAACATAAGCCAGCAGTCAAAATGTAAAAATAACTATTTTACATAATTATGCTGGTTTCATTCAATTAAACTTTCATTTCAAGTAAGGTAGGTGAATCTGCCTCAATTTTCTGATCTGATTGCAAAATTCTTTCTTTCACTTCTATTCCAAACACGATTACAGTTAAATTCAAAAAGTTGGTGCTTTGGCAAACGATTTGATGGAAAAATTGGTGAAAATCGGGGATGGAAAACCTTCATGGTGCATAAAACACTACTTGATCTATCAAAACACACCCTTGTGTTGTCTTACTAGTGTTGTTTTCCAATAAATTTTGTCAAAAAGTTCCATATTCAAAGTAATTTAGCTTAAATTACCGTCAGAAGTTTCATTACTTATGTCACACCATAACTTCAAAAACGGGCGCTTTTGCGCGTTGAACCCTGTATCGTGGCTCAGAAAAAAATCATTATCTTGTGGTGTGGCACATAGTTGCAGCTGATTTTATATTGAAATGAAAGAAAAGCTGTTGTTCTACAATCTGTTTAATGTTTTAGCTTGAAGACTTTTGAGGCGTTACAAAAAAAACGTCTTTTATAAAAAAATCATGATATTACATGGGCTTTTCATATTTTCACAGTTTTTTTATTATGTAAATCTCAAAAACATTAAAAACATTTAACTTTATAACAATAACAATAAAATAAGCTTTTCAAAATAGTAAGTATATTAAATTTAGTATGCTTAGTTTAAGAGAAAAAAATATTAAAGACAGCATAAAAAAATTGAATGTTTTCAATTTTTTTCTCACATTTTTGACTTTGACAGGCTGTTACTCCGAGAATAAAGGACTTAGACCCATAATATTTTGGTGTTAACTACGTTAAACCCTCTTTTTTAAGAAAAAAGTTACACTTTTTTTCAAAAATCTAATTTTTTTTGACTTTTATCCCGACAATTGCCCAACGCCCATCGGGCAAAAAAGCGGTTGAGAGACGGCTGAGGGGTGGCTGAGCAGGCGACCCTTGCTCAACCACGCGATCGGGAAAGACGAGCGCCTTCGTGCCTATTCGGGTTGCTTTCAGTTCGTATTTCCTAGTGTGGTGGTTCTTCTTTCATTCGCCCTTCCCCGCATTTTAGAGAACAAGCGCGAACGACCAGGCGCGCTGATCATCGCTCTCTCTCTCTCTCTCCTTAAGCCAAACGATGAAATTTTGGGTATATGCGTAGTATTCATGTTTATACATATTCTACCTGAATGGTTTACACACGAGAGGTTCTTCCACTGAATTGCTTGAATGGAACGGCGGCGTCATTGAGACGGCTTCAAATTTGCTAGGTAGCACGGTAGCACAACTATAGCCCAGCGTTTGTAGCTATCGTTCAGCGGCATTTGAATTGGCGGTATGCATAAAATTCCATCTTAGGCAGTATTTTTAAACAGCATGTGCGGCGAATAAATGGTGTTGATTTTTTCCTCTCATCGCGTAGAAGCCAACATATAATCGGAAAACATATGGATTAGAAGATGCAATCATATGTTTAAGAACAATACTTATAAGCTTACCTGTGTAGTTAAACCCAGAAACGACAAGTCCTCAAACTGAAAATTCTCTAAGTCCGCTTCGCTGGCGCGTCATTCAGCCGCCGAATGTGGAGGTACGCGCACACTCTGACAAAACAGCCTGCGCTGTTGCACACATGCAAACCAAAACGGGTCGAGCAATGAATTTATGCTCAACACATGCTCAATTTCCAGTTCGGCTAGCGTTGTGAAAGCGAGAAGCAGATAGGACCGAGCTTTTGCCTTTTTCTGGCTACCACACATCTTCGTCAAATTGTCTCATGGGCGTGCATTGGAAGGATTCTGGGGAAGTTGGCGCCTAATGCTGTGCAACTCAATATCTTGATTACATTTTATAGTGCGACAGCCGATATTATTGTTTTTCATTCGAGCTAACATACTATAGTTCATTTAGACGGGTAAATATTATTCAATATGGCAGATCAAGGGGAAATTAATTTGTTTTGATTCTATGTGAACCTTAGCGTTACTTCGTTCTGTATTGGTTTTCATCGCCAAATTGTTTGTTGAGTGTTATAAGCACATAAAATAATAATTTGATATGTTTTTCTTGTATTTTTTTCAATTGAAAGAAGAAAAACAGAGAATGGGTGAGAAAATAAAAAAACTGTAGTAAGTCGATTGAGGTTAGGTTGTATTGGTACGGTATTTTGGATATTTTAAGCGTAATTATTCAATTTTTTTGCTATTTGGTGAAAAGGGTATTAAATTAATTATGACAATATATTTGTTTTTAATGTGAGCAAATTACAGGATGATTCGTTTGTACAAGTTCAAGGCGAAAATTGATTGTTTGTTTGAGTTCATACTTTCTGGCATACTTCTGGGAGCTTGCCACTTTTATTTTAGAATTTGGTAGCACCAAAAAACAGTTCCTTTTCGTGACCACTTTTATTTTGTGACTGATCCTTTACTCGACAACTTCGCGCCGATCGTCCTTAATTATCGGGCCAACGACCTCCGACTCGGTTTGTTGTCGTGCCGTCTCCCTCACCGACTTGGGCCCGATCTCCATAGGCTTACCTATTCTAGCACCATCTCTTGTCTGGTTTCCTTATCACTATCGTCACGTACTATTATTTCGCCACGTAGTAAATTTTCGTCGCGAATCGCTTGTTACATGTCACATTCACCTAATAGAATAACTTGGACAAATTTCAATGAATTTTTTGCACAAAAAATCAAACAAATAATTGGTATGAGATTTATAAATGCCCTTGTAAGACGATTGAGGCTATGATGCTTTTTTTGAAATTTTTGAATGATTGGAACGTAATCATTTAATTTATTTTACTTCTTCGTGAAATAGATATAAAATAAGTTTTGGTGATTTATTTGTTTTTTTTTGTTATTACAGTGACTGCATAGTCAAACCTGTGTAAGGGGGGCTCAGACGAGATTCGACACCGATACTATCGTGTGTTTGTGCCACACGCTAACGCTTCGGCTATCGAGCAACCCAATCTATCGATCTGCCTTCTCATTGCCGGGAATTCCACAATGTGAAGGGATCCAGATGAGCGTTATTCGAAAAGATTTATCAAACAATGAGTCTAGGGTGTTTAGTATCCTTTGAATAAAAGTGTCTGGGCTCTTACGAGCACTCACGGATTTTAATGCTTCTAGCGCGCTAAGGCAGTCCGAAAATATGCAGTATTCATTCGGGGGGTTCATTATTATCAATAATAAGGCATAAAGGATTGAAGCGAGCTTTGCATTATAGATTGAGCATGGCTGGCGAAGTTTTCAAAATGCCTCTGTGCTGGCATGCTGTGACCAAAGCCCAGCTCGCAGAGGGATTCGTCAGTAAAAAATGGTTGTTCGTAGGTTTTCCATACTTTTTTCACAAAATTGCTGGGAATAGACGTTCTGCGCAGATTATTAGGGATAGTCTTGATTTCCTCACTCAACGAGGTGTCTATAGTGAAAAGGGAACTGAAGGACTCTGGTAAAGTGGTACAATCTACAGCTGGCGGAACGATAGGTAGCACTTCAAAAAAGGTAAAATCCTAAAAAACTTTTAGAATTTTACATTTAGATCTTGTCTCTTGTAGTGATTGTAAATTTTCGATTTTGAGGGTATTCTGTACTGAAGCACGTATCCGAAGGCGAAGCGAAAGCATTTCAAAACGCAGTTTAAGTGGCATCACTCCGGACATCACTTCAAGGGACATTGTATGAGTTGATTTCATACTGCTCAAAGCGATTCTTAAGAAACGATACTGGATCCTCTCTAATTTGATTAAGTTATTAATTAAGCTCTACAGAAGGTGTCTGACGATAAGTTTTTTTCTTTTTTAATATAATTTTCAAATATACATAATAATCACATTTGACCGATCATGACGCGGTTCGCAATATAGCTTTGGAAATAAATGCATCGATTAAATTAGTCATATTTATCTTCACATCTGGTAAGATTTAAAACGAATGCAGTTTTGCCGAGACGAGTTAAATAGCAGATGGCTCGTATACTGACGAAAATTGAAAATTTTGCACCTTTTTCCGTATTTTTTAATGAATTTTTTTAGTAGGGTTGATAATGAGTTTATTATTAACAATTTATTAAGTTCATATAAAAATTCATATTGCTTTATTTTTTTAATCCGATTTTTGTAAAGAATTTAAAGTTATTTTAATAAAATTATTTCATCTAAAATTATTCGAAGTAAATTCAAATGCAAACATTTACATCATCGTTTTGCAAGGTTTACAGTCTAAGTACGTAGCTGTTTTCTAATTATCCGCCGCATTCCAAATCATTACAGTTGCATCAATGAAAATTACAGTTGCACTCATTTTTTCTCTAGGACCTGATGCGTACAGGTTATTCCATTTTGAATGTGCATATTCATTGATCACCTGTTTTCAATACCATGAGAAATAAAATAGTACCAACCGATTTCGTCGTCTTCTTCTTGATTGACTCGATAACCGATGTACGGTCAAAGCCTTGCTTGCTATGCGCCTCGACCATATTCGATTGTTGCGATTTATAATCCATTTCACAGAAAACATGTTCATTAAGGGAATTTCAAACATGTTGGTTTGTAAAAAATCTGGTTACTGAGATATAAAGCACCAAAGTCCAAAAAAAGTTATTCAAAATGCTTCAAAAACGACGTTCCGATGGTACATTTTTCGATACCGAAAACATCATTAGTTTTTATCATACAAATATGTTTCATATATCATTTCAAAGGATTCTTTGTATTATTTCTTATGATTAGGCCAAAACATGTCTATGATGATCTTAAATATGAGTTTTTTTAGGGAAATATGTTAAAAAAAATGGAAAAAATTAGCTTTTCCAACATTGATAATGAATCAAAAAATGCTTAAAAAGTCGTATTTCCAGATAAAATATATGTTTAACCTTAGGTATTAAACTTTTCATTTCTGAACGTTTCCCATCCAGCCAGATCCAGCCGCGCTTTTTTTCGTTGCAAGATTTGAGGTGGAGGCGCCTAATCGGTAGCTAACATGAGATATTCCTAAATACAAATTACGTTATCTCAAGGGTCTAGATTCTCAATGAACCTATTTTTATTTTTAAAATTTCCCAAGATTTTGCTAGCTACAAATTTTCTATGATAATTAAACAAGTCTTAAATACACGGTATCCTAAATTACTTAATGTTATGTACCAAAATTGGCAACATTTTTCACCTTTCCTATCAATATCAATAATTCTGACGATTATATTGTGTATCGTTGTGATCGTACGACAATGAATAGTGCTCGGCAGAAGAGTTGCGGGGTTCTTATTGCGTGCGCTTCCAATATTCCGTCAGTTGATACATTATTTAAGTCATGCTCCCTAGAGCTCATATGGGTCTGTATTAGTTTGTTTTCTTTTCGTTTATTTATTGGTGTCATCTATAATCCGCCGTATTTATCGGCTGACCCATCGACCTATGAGCAACTTTCGAACAGCCTAATCGATATTTCACGAAGAATGGCACGTGATGACAAATTAATTCTTCTGGGTGATTGTAATCAACCCTCTATTACCTTGTTACCATATAAATCAGAAGATGATAAACAATTTTTATATTTCATTTCGTCATCTTCGGCGAGTGCTTTGCTACTAGAGATGATGGATCTATTTGAATTTCGTCAATTCAATCATCTTCACAACGCCAAGGGTAGAACTCTGGACCTCGTTTTAGTTAAATCGTGCAATGATACATCGTGTCTAATCTTGCCTGCTTATATGCCATTAGTCGGTATTGACTCCCATCACCCACCGCTAGACATTGAGGATTTGAGGCAATTTGAGGACTAAATCCACTTACATCAAAGCTAGACCTTCTGTTCGTGTTGATTATCGTGGTAATTTTTGTAAAACAGATTATGATAGCTTGAATGTAATTTTGCAAAAAATTGACTGTTCATTTATTGACTCCTCTCCATCAGTTAACGTGGCTGTAGCTCAATTCAACGATATGTTGTTCTCTTCTCTTAATTCCTGCTCTCCAATTTCATATCCCCCTCCCAAACCTCCTTGGTCCAATCGATTGCTTCGTAAATTGCGCTGCGACTACGTTAGAGCTCAAAGAGCATATCGTTCCAATCGGTCGCACTACAACAAGCGCGCTTTCAAATATGATTCATCTGCTTATCGAATGTTTAATAGAGTTCGTTATAAAGGCTAAATTCCGTTTCCGTTCCAATCCCCGTTTTTTCTGGCGTTTCGTTGATTCTCGACGGCGTTCTAATGCTTTGCCGAATGAAATGTTCTTGAATAGTACCAATGCTGTGGGTCTTGTAGACGTCTGCTTTCTTTTTGTGGACCATTTTTCGAGGGTATTCGTCGAGCCTTGTGCGGGGAAATCATGCCTAGTACCAGGTCTGGCCTGCACACCGGAGAATGTTGTAAATGTTGTTTCTGTACCTATCTCTGAGGAGCTCGTAGAGAAAGCAGTGGCTGATCTGAAGTTATCTTTTTCATCTTGGCCAAATGGCATTCCTTCCTCAGTGCTTATTCGCTGTCTAGCTGCCCTTTCCGCACCACTTGCATGCTTGTTTAAACGCTCTTTAACATCGGGAGTGTTTCCTACTGCTTGGTGTCGTTGTTATCTTATACCCATGTTCAAAAAAGGAGAGCGTTCAAATATTGCTAACTATCGTGGTGTTTCTATTGGTAGTCCTTGCAGTAAGGTTATGGAAATGTTGATTCATTCAGCGGTAGTTTCTAGAGGGAATTCGTGGATCAGTCTCTCACAACATGCATTTATTGCAAATAGATCTACTGTCACTAATCTTATGCAATTCGTGTCCTCCACGCTTACTTGTTTGGATCAGAGAATACAAATGGATGCGATATTCACTGATTTTAAGGCAGCTTTTGATACAGTTATACATTCGTTACTACTAGCAAAACTCCTTAAGATAGGGGTTTCGACTCCGAAGTCGAACGACGAAGTCGTTTTTCTGTTTTCGTTGATGTCAAGTAAAGCTTGGATCTGTCCTGTCGAGAGAATTCCGTTGTCCGTCTGGTGTGCCTCAAGGGAGTGTTTTATCTCCACTACTTTTTTTTTGTTATTTATCAATAATGTTTGTGCTGTTCTACCTGACTCCGGTCATTTACTTTTTGCTGACGATCTAAAAATTTTCCAACCTGTTTCTGACATTAACGACTGTGTAATCCTTCAAAACTGCCTTGATTCCTTTACCAGGTGGTGCTCGGCGAATTTTCTATTGCTTTGTATTGAGAAATGTGTTGTGCTATCTTTTTCGAGATCAACTAAGAAGACCCAAATTTTTATGACTCAATCAACTCGATGGTTCTATGTCGTGTTGACTCGTTTAAGGACTTAGATGTAATTTTGGATAATAATTAACCTTTAACGAGCATATAATTTGACGGTCAGCCGTGCGAATAAAGCTTTGGGACTGATCCGTAGTCTTACTCAAGATATTTCGGATCCACTATGCCTCAGAGCATTGTATTGCTGTTTGGTCCGTCCTACCCTTCAGTATGCTTGCGTGATTTGATGCCCTTCTGGTGAAATTCTGAATACGAAAATTGATAGAGCTCAGCGCTATTTTACAAGGTTGGTTATGAGACGTTTCCTAGGTCGCATTAGATCAGCTATGCCGTCTTATCTGCTTCGTTACCGCTTTTTGAGCTTAATGTCACTCGAGCACAGGCGCGGTTTGTCTAAGGCAAATTTCGTCGCAGGGTTGCTTTTGGGTAGAAATGACGCGCCATATCTCCTGTCTCGTGTTCCCCTTTCCGACACGTCGTACTCGCTTTGGTTCACTTGACCCCTTTCTGTGCTGTCTTCGTACCTTTAATGAAAACTATGAACACTTTGACTTTAACACTTCTCTGTTAAACTTTCGTCATACAATGATTGATGCTATCGATTCTAGCATTCCATTTCATTTCTCATCCTGACTCGACCGCTCTCTTTTATTTAATTTCTACTTGACTATTATTATTATTATTATTATTATTATTATTATAATTACTATTATTATTATTATTATTGTTATTATTGTTATTATTATTGTTATTATTATTATTATTATTATTAATATTATTATTATTATTATTATTATTATTATTATTATTATTATTATTATTATTATTATTATTATTATTATTATTATTATTATTATTATTATTCTCTTTCATGTTGAAATTCAAACACCTTGTTTTTCACTTGATAAATGCTATCATAGTCTGTTTCGTTAGGTATTGGTGTATTTATATTGTTATCTAGGGGTACTTATCTATGTATAGCCTCCATGGTGAACAAATTTACATATATACAAATACAAATACAAATAAGGTAAACTTTGTGCATTCTTTAAATAAAAAAAACACACCACAAATAATGATCAACTAGCTGATAAACTCGATTTCATTCGGGTCGACGAAATACATGGAAAAATAATAGCGGATTTTTAGGTATACTTGTGTGATTCAATTTTTGATGTGTATAATAGTTTTTTCTTAATTAGTTGTATTCATTCTATAAACGTGATTCCTAGCTTCGTCTTTGAAGGTTTTCTATTTTAATCGATTCATCTCTCTCTGTTCCTCTTGACATATCCTTTCCAATTGGTTGTACCTAGCTTTTTTCAAAATATCATTCACTCTTTTATAACAAACCGAGCCTTCTAACCATCATAGGTATCAAGAAATAGATTTTTTTTATAAAATCCTTTCTTCTCTTGTTCTTTCACAACTGCAATTTCGTTTCATAATCTTTCGCATCTTGCACGTCATCAAATAAGTAAAACCTATTTTTTATGACTAGTGTATTCCTCTTTAATTTTTTCGGAAATATTTTTTTATCCAGTATCATTTGTCTTGAATCCGTCACATAGATTTATATACATAGCAATGAGGAAATGTAGCATGTTGTTCCATCCTGAGCATGTATGACGTTCAAAATCTTCCTACTTTTCTAACTCTTATTCTTATTTCGTCACTGAAGTTACCTGGAAACAGTTTTCCATTTTAATTTATATTTCATCAGTATTGCTCTTCTCTTTCAAAACACCATTCCACGTTCGCAATCATCACGCTCTGAAATCGATATTTGAATTTATTACATTAACCACATTTCCAACGCTCATCAACACAATTAAAAAATGAAACTTACTGATTAAGGGCATAGCGCTATGTGTTGCAAAATATTGTACACTTTTAAATTTTAACATGCATGGGAAGAAAATGAGTTAATTTTCTATGCTTAGCTTAGTGTCTGAATAAATGTTTGAAGAGAGAAAAGTTTCAGGAAACTGAACTGTTTGTTGACGACTTTACATTATTGTAAATTTCTTTTATTCTGGAAACGGTAATTCCTCTTCCGACCATAATGTAAAAGTCACTCATTAGAAAGAATAAACAAAAAACATTTGTATCGATGAGCGATATTTGAACATACCAATAAATTGGGGCTGCATCTTCCAATTTCGGCATTGCAGAATATGATATTTTGCTACTTGTTGCATAGACTGTGTTAAGGCGTACATGAAAAGTTGTTGTTAAATTAGACGATATTTGTTACTTTGGGCATTATTTTTTCGATATTCCGAACAGGTATTGTATGCACTCCCACCAATTTGTCTCCATCCGGGAGAGCTGGAACGTCTCCATTCTAATTTTCTAGTAAATATGGACATTTTTAAGAATTTGCCTCATTTCATTTCAATCAGACATGATTGCTATGCTTGACCATGTTTTCCAATACTGTAATAGAAAGAGCTCACCTATATATATATATATATATATATATATATATATATATATATATATATATATATATATATATATATATATGTATATATATATATATATATATATATATATATATATATATATATATAAACATATACATGAATATATATATATATATATATATATATATATATATATATATATATATATATATATATATATATATATATATATATATATATATATATATAAATATATATATATGTATATATATGTGCCTATTTACGCGCTTCAATGGGATTTCCACTAAACTGATTTGCACCAAACATGGTACATAGGTATATAATAGTCTTGGATTTAGAGTTTCGATTTTTGTTATTTTTTTAAGAGCCCCAAAAACGGTGGGCTGCCATACAACCACAATTTCATAAAATTAAATTCCATAAAATTACATAAAACTAATACTGGTGAAATTTCAGCCTCCTCATTGGACAACAAAAGGGGGCTCCTTTACAAACCCCCCTTCAAAAAGTGCATATTATTCGCTCAAAATTATAGATGATGCTCGATTTGGCTGAAATTTGGTGCATTTTTGTTTCATTTAAAAATTAAAACTGGCGAAATTTCAGAAAAAAAACCGGCAAAATTTCAGCATTTCAGCAAAAGTATTCATAGCTTCACAATTCAAAAGGGTGTCTCCCATATATTCCCAAATATATTGAAATGAAATGAGGCAAATTCCTTAAAATGTCCATATTTACTGGAAAATTAGAATGGTGACGTTGCAGCTATATATATATATATATATATATATATATATATATATATATATATATATATATATATATATATATGGTGCTTGAATATATATATATATATTTATATATATATATATATATATATATATATATATATATATATATATATATATATATATATATATATATATATATATATATAGCTCAGTCCAATCCATGGTATCGTAGGCCGCCTTGAAGTCAATGAAGAGATGATGCGTCTGGTTCTGGTGCTCTCGGCATTTCTGGAGGATCTGCCGTAGAGTGAAGATCTGGTCGGTGGTGGATTTGCCTCCAACAAACCTAGCTTGGTAGCTTCCGATGAAATCTTTAGCAAGAGGTGCGAGTCTGCTGGATTAGGGAATAGGATTTTCTAGGCAGCATTAAGTACTGTGATGGCTCGAAAGTTGGCACAGTCCATTCTGTCACCCTTCTTGTACACTGGGTGGATGACACCCAGAATTTCCCAATTAGCTGGTGCATATTAACGGCAAGCTCTAGCGAACCCACCTTGAATAGTTCTGCCACCAGACCATCGCTGCCAGCTGCTTTGTTATGTTTCAGCTGCTTGATGGTGCTAGTGACTTCTTCCAAGGATGGTGGGAGCTCATCGTCATCTACCTCCCGGCTAATGTGCTGCTCGATTCTGCTTGCACTGCTAATCTCTAATTCCCTCATTCCGTTCCGTTCAGGTGCCCGTTGAAGTAGAACTTCCACCTTTCGATCACCTCTCGCTCGTTCGTAAGAGTGTTGCCCTCCTCGTCTCGACACATTGCGACGTTTGGCGTGAAGCCGCCTTGTGTCTTCTTCAACATCTTATAGAACTGGCGAGATTTCCCCGGCTGAGATAGCTGCTCCATGAGTTGTTCGTCCGGCTTCTTGAAGCGACGCTTATTGCTCTCGAAGAGCCGGGTTTGCTGCGTTCTCAGTCGTTTGTAGTGTTCCACGTTGTGACGAGTTTCGCGCAGTAGCATTCGGGTGCGCGCTGCGTTCTTCTCGGATAGTGCCCGCCTGCACTCGTCATCGAACCACTCCTTTATCCTGTATCGTGGCTTATAGCCTAGTGTCTGCTCGGCTGTTCTAATGATTGCTCGCTTCACCATACGCCAGTGAGCGTCGAGAGACATTGTGGCGGTCGCGTTATTGGTCGGTAGCGCTTCCCCAAGCGCTGGCGCGTAGCCCTCGGCAACAGAGGGTGTTTGTAGCCGATCCGTGTTTAGGCATGGGGTAGGCCGGTGACGCAGTGAGTTGGCAGCGCAGAGCTTCTGCCGTAGCTTGACCATGACCAGGAAGTGGTCCGAGTCGACGTTTGCGCCCCTGTACGTTCGTACGTCGATGATGTCCGAGAAGTGGCTTCCGTCTATTAGAATGTGGTCTATTTGGGAATACGTCTGTTGTGGTGACCTCCAGGTGTAGCTGAATCGAGGTTTGTGCTGGAAGAAGGTGCTACGGATGTTCATGTGTCTCGATGTATTGATCGTCCTACAAGCTCAGGATGGAACAACATGCTACTTTTCCTCATTGCTATGTAAATAGCAATGCTCTCTTCAATTTATTTACAAAGCAATGAGGAAAAGTAGCATGTTGTTTCATCCTGAGCTTGTAGGACGATCAAATTCTTTCTACTTTTTAATCTCTTAATCTTAATTTGTCACTGAAGCTGCCGGGAAACAATTTTTCATTTCCTTTATATTTTTTATCTGTATTGCTGTTCCTTTTCAAAACGCCATTCCGAGTTCGTAATCATTACGCTTTGAAATCCAAATTTAAATTTATTGCACCAACCAATATATGACGGATCCAAGAAAAATGATTGTAATAAAAAAAAGGATTTTCCAAAGAGTTAAAGCGGATAAAACTAGGCATAAAAAATAGGTTTTACTAATTTTATGACGTGAAAGATGCGAAAGATTAGAGAGAAAATTTTTGGTAAGAACAGGTTGATCATACGAAGCGAGTATTGTGAAGAGAAATTGTAGCTGTGAAACAAAAAGAGAAGAAAGGATTTAATATATAATCCTTTCCTTGATAGCTAAGATGGTTTAAACGGTAGATTTGTTAAAAAAAGGAGTGCAGGACAGTTTGAAAAAGCAAGGTATAGTGAATTGGATAAGATATGTCAAGATCAACAGAGAAAGATGAATTAAATGAAATAGAAAACCTTGAAAAACGCAAGGAATCACGTTAAAAAAAAATGAATACAACTAAATGAGAAAAAAGAATATGCACACCAAAAATTGAATTACAACAGTATACGTAAAAATGCCCCCTTATGTCTCGTAAAACTACGTCGACCAGAATGAAATGGGGTTTAACACCTAGTATTCAAAAATATTATAAACACAACTTTGAAAAGTATGGTACCACGAAAAAAGAAAGCTCAATTTCCACTCTGGTCAAATCCATGAAAAGGCTCAAGAGTTCGGCTTTACGGTGTTTTAGACGTCATTACAGTGAAGTGGACCAGGTTACTTATCACAAGGTCTCAAGACGGTACAGAGCATATTACAAAGCACAATATAGAAAATACTTACTTTACATTCAACGGTGTCTGTGGTACAATCCCAAATCTTTTCGGGCATGTATTAATTCTAAACAAAAACAGAGGCAGCCTACACGTGAAATTACAAACGATGGACCTTCTGGCACTACTGAGCGCGAAATTTGGGATATTTTTGCTCTTCGTTTCCGTGATGATTCTTGTTAATCTGTGATAATTATTCGAGACAAAATCGACGATGCAATTCGCAATACACCCCCTGGCGTGCTCGATGTCCCCTGCCTCCACATGGATCAAGAAATTGTCACGAAGGCGCTAGTAAAGATGAAAACTGCGCCTCTTCCCTGTCGCCCTCTATCGCACGTCTATTTCAATTGTCTTACTCATCCGGAATAGTTCCCTCGATCTGAAGACATCGTGGATGTCGCCATTGATGAAGAAAGACGATCATCGCGACGGGTTGAACTATAGAGGCACTACGTCATCGTGCTCTTGTGCCAAACTAATGGAAACAATACTCCACGACGTGATCTCACGTATGATAGCACCTTATATAACCACAGCACAGCACGGATTCATGCTTTGGTTCTCAACAACCACAATGTTATTGCATTTTGTTTCGGATTGCTTGAGCAGCATGGATAAAGGCCAACAAACAGACTGTGTTTACACAGATGTAAAAGCAGCTTTTGACAGAATATCCCATGCGATACTGTTAGCAAAGCTAAAAAAAACTTGGATTTTCCCAGAAAACCCTTGCCTGGCTTCACTCGTATTTATCTGATCGTGTTTATAACGTAAAGTTTGAGCAGGAAATATCAAACACATTTTGCTTTGCGCCCGGCGTCCTCCAAGGTAGCAACGTGGGGCTTATGCTCTTCCTGTTATACGTTAATGATATTTCTTTTTTGTTAAACGTTGTAAGCTTTTTACTACACGCTGACAATGTCAAACTATACTCTTGTATTAAGGACTGTTTCAAATTACAAAAAGCTCTTGACCTATACAGTGTTTGGTGTAAACGGAATTAGCTCAGTATCTGTGTCGATAAATGTTTTGTAGTATGTTTTACTCGTTCGCTTGTACCCGTTATATCTGACTATACTATCAACGGGCTCAAACCGCAACGTACAAACGTCATACGCGAACTTGGTGTTTATCTTGACGACAGGCTAACGTTTGGACAACAATACGAAGAGACTATACGTTAAGTTCAGAGAACCTTAGGACTCGTTTATAAAATGACCAGGGAGTTCAATGGTCCAATCTGTATGAAAAATTTTTCTGCGCATTAGTTAGGCTTATCCTAGAATATGGCAATCTTATTTGTAGTCCGTGGAGCATCAGGATCGAACTAATTCAGCGAAAATTCTCCCGTTTTGCTCTACGTATCTCTCATTAACACCTGCGTATCATTATCTCTGTTAACACCTGCGTTAGTCATAAGCTTTCATATTAAATTGTGAGCCATCATAGGCGGACAGTATTTATCGATTAATAAACACAAATAAACAATAAACAATCGCAATTGTCGTTGAACGCAAAAATAAAGCAAACATTGATTAAAATGTTAGTTTATATGGAAAAAATAATCAATCAAAAGATATCAATAGCCTCACTCCTAGCAAATATATTTCAAATTATTATGTTTCTTATCCGTGAAATCAATTTGGATAGTACAATAACATTCTAATTTCATATTTGCTACAGAAAAAATCATTACTTTTCTTAAGCGTTCACCTTGCTAATATATCTGCTTCCTTCTTATGCAAATTGGATTACTACAAGTCTAAAGTCCTATTTCGTGAAGTTCAATTTATCCTTTTTGTGCTAAGTGATATCTAGTACTTATAACAACAGAGTAAATATATTTATTTGCAACAAAAAGGTAATATATTAGATCTACAAGCAACTCAGCTGGGATAACAAAACAGTAAGGCTATCATGTCAGTTGTATGAATTTATGCAGTGGTGTGAGCAATGAATTATGCAAAAAGTTATGTTGTTGATTAAGCATGAAATTGTATATTTACATTTCATTAAACATTGAAGGGAATGTTATTTTTAAAAAGCAAAGGAAAATCATACTTTTAAACTATGTTAATATTCTCTTTAAGTCGAATTTTTCTGCATCCTACTCTAAACATCATTGTATAACAGTGGTGTAAATGTAAATGTCAATATTGCAAAATATTTAATAGAAAGCTTTAAAAATACTTTCTACGCACTAAACAATATACATTTCAGGCATTGATGCTTATAAAACAGATCAGTGCTTCGTTGGTACGGCTCTTTCTCGTCAATACTGTTCAGTCATGTTCGCAATGTTTGATACTACAGTGCGCATACCAAAAAATTTCAAATTCATGTTTAACATATTTGCGGTTCGGAGTGGGTTTGGATCGTTTCACCATTTCCTTATCATATGTTAGAGTATGTTTTAGGACAAAATGGGAAATAAACAATTTTAAACATTTTTGTTTTTCATTACCAAAGATGAAAAACGTGTTTGGTAAAAACATAAAAACGGGGAGCTCGAAAGCCGAAGCGTTAGAGTGCGGCACAAACACACGATAGTATCAGGATCGAATCTCGTCTGAGCCCCCCTCGTACACAGGACTGATTATCTGACTAAGCTACGAGTAATTAAAAAGTCATGAGAGCCTTGACTAAGCTTAGCAAGGTAGGCCATGTCAGTACGACGTGCTCATTTATGAGCTGGTCAATAAAGAAGAAGAAGAAGCTCAAAAACATGTATTAAAAAAAAATTCAATTTTTATTTAATTTTTTTTCAAAAGTTGGAAAATTTATGTTTATAATGAAATATAATTCACCTATTTTACGCCAAAAACTACTACTAAAACAGTCAGTTGAACTGTAGGTACCGACTAGTTGAAGTTTTAGCTTTTTTGCAGGCTTTTTTGATTTTGGAGCTTTGTATCTTGGAAGATATAAATGCTAGAAGTCTACAATTTCGGAATTTTCTTAGTTAACTTTCTGACTTTCAATCGACGATATCAGAACTAGCATAAGCGAATAAAAATTAATGGGACCTATGACCACCCTTGCCCCTACGTGCAGTGACCTCGCGGGTTAGCTCGCTTTGGGCCGTCGTGAGGCTGTGGGAGTACACAGACAGCTCCTCGAATCTGTTGGCGGCTCCCAAGTTATCCGTCTGCCGTTTTGGCTTGGCATCAAAACGGCGATTCCGAGACTGACTGCTTGGGTGGTGGCTTCATCGTGTGGTTTGTCGCCCGGATCGACTTCCAGCGATACTTTTGTGTACAGTGTGGGTGCGGTCAGAGTCGTTGACTATTCAGCTTCGCTCGAAGAAGAAAACTGCAAGCGTTTTGAACGCCTCATTGGTTCCATGTAGCTCCCGTTAGATCAGTCTTTTACCGTTGTGTCACCGTCATTGATCTTTGGAATTGGCTGCGGATCGGCTCCGCAAACACGACCTTTCCGTTCGTGCACCCGAACGTGACTGGTCATGCGCTGGCTGATTCCCATCCGGCAAAAATGCGGTCGAGCAGCGGTTGAGCAACGGTTGAGCAGACGACTTTTGCTCGAACGCGCGATCGGGAAACACGAGCGCCTTCGTGCCTTTTCGGGTTGCTTTCAGTACGTTTTTTCTTACTTACATACTTCCTTACTTATCAGGCGCTACAACCGCTTGGCGGTCTTGGCCTGCTCCAGGAGAAACCGGAACCGCTCGCGGTCGAGCGCCGTCGTCTGCCAATCGTTGATCCCGGCCTTTTTGGCGGACGCATCCACGCCATCACTCCATCTCAGTTTGGGCCTACCACGCCTCCTCTGTCCATGTGGGCAGCCTAAAAGGACTTTACGGACTGGGTCGTCCGGTGCCATTCTAATGACATGACCAGCCCATCGCCTGGCGAGTCTAATTCGCTGCACGACAGTGAGGATATCGTACAGTTCGTAGAGCTCGTCGTTGTATCGGCTCCTCCATTGTCCTTCCACACATACGGGGCCAAAAATCCTTCTGAGCATCTTCCTCTCGAACGCGGCTAAGAGGGTTTCGTCAGCTTTGGACAAGGTCCATAAGTCCAAGGTCTATGAGTGTTTTATATAGTTCCAGCTTCAGCCGTCGCGACAAGTAGTTTGAGTGGAGAAGTTTCCTCCGGCTGTAGTATGACCGGTTGGCTGCCAGCACCCTTGCGCGTAATTCAACTTCTATGCTACTGTTGGTGCTGACTTTTGGCCCAAGATAGGTGAAGTTTTGGACGACTTCGAAAGTTCGCTCACCTATGTGTACGTCACCCCTGCGTAGACTCGCATTAGTGTTTGTTAGCAGGGCCGTTGATGGTGCCACCATCATTTTAGTTTTTGCCTCGTTAATCTCCAAACCGAGGTTCTCAGCCGCCTGCTCAATCCGTTTGTAAGCCTCTGCTACATAGGAGAGCCGCAAACCAATGATGTCTATGTCATCAGCGTATGCCAGAATCTGGATTGACTTGTAGAAGATGGTCTCCGAGGTTTCCACTCCTGAGTCTCGGATGGCCCTCTCTAGCACCAGGTTGAAAAGGAGACAGGCAAGCCCATCACCCTGGCGCAGACCCTTGGTGGTAGCAAAGGGCCTTGAGAGTTTTCCATCCACCATCACCTGGCATGTGACGTTGGTCATGGTCATTTTAACAAGCCTGATAAGCTTGGCCGGGATTCCAAAAGAGCTCATTGCGTCGTATAGTTTTACCCTGGCTATGCTGTCGTATGCGGCTTTCAAGTCTATGAAGATATGGAAAGATGGGAGCTGTTGCTCCGCCATCTTTTCCAAGATCTGCCGCATGGTGAAGATCTGGTCAGCGGTTGATTTTCCTTTTCGGAATCCCCTCTGATAGTTTCCCACTATCTCTTCTACGAATGGGACAAATCTCTCTTGCAAGACTAAGGAGAAGATCTTATAGGCGGTATTCAACATCGTAATACCCCTGTAATTGCTGCACTGTAGCCTGTTCTCTTTCTTGTATATGGGATAGATGATACCAAGATTCCCATCACAAGGCATCGATTCGCTATCCCACACCTCAGTAATTATTTGATGAATTTCGCGTTCAAGTGCTGCAACTCCGTTTTTGATCAGTTCGGCTGATATTCCGTCGGTGCCGGGTGCTTTATTATTCTTCAACCGTCGGATTGCTTTTCGGGTTTCGTCCATGCTAGGTGGCAGTAGCATGATATCGTCCGCTAGTGGAGCCTCTAGCTGTTCGTTGAACTGATCATTTAGCAATTCATCAAAATACTGAGCCCATCGCGAGAGGACCTCTGGCTGGTAGCTGACCAGATTTCCATCCTTATTTCGACAACAGGTCACCTTAGGTATAAAGGTTTTTCGGTGACCTGCTATCTCTTGGTAAAACTTACTTCCTGGGCCGTATCGCACTCTGATTCTTTGGAGCTCCTGCACTCGTTGTTCATCTCACTGATGTTTCTTGGTGCGGTGTACTCTTTTTTCTTCTTGTCTGAGCCGTATGCAATTCTCTGCGCATGCCCGCGTTCTATGCCGCTGCTGCATTACTCGGTATGCGCAGTTCTTACGTTCCGTCACAAGTCTACATTCGTCGTCGAACCAGACAGATTTGGTGTTGTCCCGACGTGGTGGCAGTGTGGATTTTGCACAGTTCACTATCTTTGTTTTTAGAGCGCTCCACCGTTCGCTCGTAGCGTCGTATGGAGTTGCTGGTAATAGAGACTCACCTAAAGCGGATTCGAATGCCTGTTGGACTTTAGCGTCCTTTAGGGAGTCCGTGTTGAGCCGGGCCTGCATTTTTCCCTCATCCTCTTTGTCACGGGCACGGGCGATTCTGCAACGTATCACTAAGCCAACCAGATAGTGATCGGAATCGATGTTGGCTCCTCTATAGGTTCTGACGTTTAACAGGCTCGACTGTCTTCGGCGGCTTATCAGCACGTGGTCGATCTGGTTGGAAGTGGCTCCATCTGGGGACACCCAAGTAACTTTGTGGATGTCCCGACGCGCAAACTTGGTACTTCCCACAACCAGATTACTTGCTGCTGCAAGTTGGACCAATCTATTACCATTGTCATTACTGTGCTCATGTAGACTGTGATCACCAATGTATTGGCGGTACATTCGCTCCCTACCGACTTTTGCATTGAAGTCCCCCAAGATGATATTGAGGTCATGCTTAGGGCACTTATCAATGATTTTTGCGAGGCGGCCGTAGAAAAGGTCCTTCTCCTCTTCGTTTTTATCTTCGGTAGGCGCGTGAACGTTTATGAGGCTGATGTTGAAGAATTTGCCTCGCATGCGCAGGGTGCATAGCCTATCGTCTATAGCCTTGAAGTCGATGACCTCGGATTTCAGCCGCGGACCCACGGCGAAACCCGTTCCGAGCATATGGTGGCGGTCGTGGCAGCTGTAGTACAAGTGGTACCGTTTTTCACCACGTCTGCTTAGCACACCATTCCCTAGCCATCGTATTTCCTGTAGTGCTACAAGGTCCATGTTCAGTGTGGCTAGGGCGTCATCTAGTTGCTTCAAGGCTCCGGCTCTGTGCAGAGTGCGTACGTTCCATGAGCCCATTATCATTGTCCGGGGGCGTTGCAGGGGTCGGTTACCGTAGAGTTCAGTTCGCAGAATATCCTGTATGCTTTCCGAAGTCGTATCCTTACTCGAGGCAGGGTGACTGGCCCCGCGTTCAAGCCCCCAGTACCCCTGGAGGGCCTCAGGGCAGTTTAGTTTAGCGTCTGGCTGTCCCCCCGACGTTCAGACAGCCCGGTTACCCGCACTGCCCACCCCCGTCCTGTTTAGCCATGCGCCACCATCCGCCCAAGGGGTTGGAACCAGCCCGTTTACCCAAGCTTAGATATACGACGTTACATGTTACCGCTCTGCACGTCGAGGACGTGACGGAATAGGAGTTGGAAAGGAGTTTTTTTTCTAGTGCGGTGGTTTTTCTTTCATTCGCCCTTCCCCGCATTCTAGAGAGATCGACCCGCTGTCTCTCTCCTTAAGCCAAACACATGTAGTTTTGGGTTATGCGTAGTGTTTAGGTTCATTCATTTTCTACCTGCATGGTTTACACACGTGAGGTTCTTCCACTGACTAACTTGAATGCAACGGCGGCGTCATTGAGACGGCTTCAAATTTGCTAGGTAGCACGGTAGCACAACTGTAGCCCAGCGTTTCTAGATATCGTTCAGCGGCATTTGAATGTGCGGTATGCATCAAATTCCATCTTAGGCAGTCTTCTTAAACAGCATATGCGGCGAATAAATGGTGTTGATTTTTTCTCTCATCGCGTAGAAGCCAACATATAATCAGAAAACATGGATTAGAAGATGCAATCTTATGTTTAAGAACAATGCTTATAAGTTTACCTGTGTAGTTTAACCCAGAAACGACAAGTCGTCAAGAACAACACTTTCACACTGCGGTGGTTGGTTTGGACTGAAAATTCTCTAAGTCCCCTTCGCTGGCGCGTCACCCTGCCGACAAAATCAGTCAAAAAATCCCCTGAACAAACCCCGAACACTCCCTGTTCGGGCGACATCTGTTCAGGGTCGGTGTTCGGGCGGCTCGGTTCGGTCGGCTCGTTCGGTTCGTTCGGTTTTCCTGGTTTGTTCAGTTTGTTCTCATATTTTCAACGGTCTCTTCCCTTCTCAAAAGAGAGCGCGAACCGTGAGAGCAAAAATAGTATGCGCTTACGGCTGCGCTCTCTTTCAGAAAAAAACGCGCAGACCAGACAACGTACACAGGAATACATTTCACTTTATTGTCTTCTTGAATTTCGGTTGTTCTTTTTACCAACGCCTTGATTTTGGCAGCGGTGGTGTCTTTTAGCTGCGTGAACGGGGAAAAAACGCCATTGTCGCCTAGTAGCACTGTTTTCCTGCATCGTCCAGCTGCATGTAGCTCACGTCTATCAGTATTTCCAGCGGTGAAATGCTGTAACATAATTTACTCGTCAAACAGCAGCAGACATGAAACAAGATAATGAAATTATTATTAGAAACAAGTTAAGACTCCAACTGCGATGATTTTTAACCTACCTCAACGGTAATGCTTGCAAGTCGACCTTCCGCTAGGAACAGCACTGGGATACTGGCAGTTGACGTTTTTTCTTGAACTTACCCGTACTCTTCGCCGGTTGCTTTGGTCCACAAATTTGCTAAGCTCGCTTCGCCGGCGTTTCGGCCAAGTTGGTTGAACGCGCATACTACAACATAATTATCTTGCGCTGATGCATACATTCAAAGATACTGGAAAACGACGGTTCAAACCAGAGAATTCGAGCGCCATTCGCTCGCTCGGTGCAGCCGACCACCACGCTGATATCCAAAACCGCATACACATGGAAGAAAATCACGTGAAACAGGTAGTAAAAGAGAGAGAGATCCGAGCTTCGGGCCCATTTTGGCTCGGATTTGTCGGCAGGGCATTCAACCACCGAATGTGGAAGCACGCGTACACTCTGACAAAACAGCCTGCGCTGTTGCACACATGCAAACCAAAACGGGTCGAGCAATGAATTTATGCTCAACACATGCTCAATTTCCAGTGCGGCTAGCGTTGTGAGAGCGAGAAGCAGATAGGACCGATCTTTTGTCTCTTTCTAGCTACCGCAGATCTTCGGCAAAATGCTTTCTGGGTTGTGCCGGTCTGCTTGCTTCTTATCATTTTGCTCTTTTTTATTCGCTTTGAAGGTCGTGCGTGGATGTGTTCTTCACGTGTGGAGTGCCTCAACCTTGGTTGAAGCAACTCAGTACAATTTCCATGTGCGCAGTACGAGCTATGAAAGTTGGGTAAATGCCGAAATGATAAATAAAATGAATGAGAGTTTTGAAAAAAAATTATTTACTTGAAAAAGGGTCTAAAACCCAAACCAATTATTATGAAACATGGTAGAAAACACTTGCAGTTATAGCCTGTCAAAGTAAAAAATGTGCGAAAAACAAACTGAAACATTTTCTTTTTTATGCTAGTTAGGGATTTTTTTCGCCTGCGTTAACGAACAAAATTTTAAAATGCTTATTTTTTTGCAAAGGTGATTTAACTTTCGTTGTAATGAATTTTAACTCCTTTGAGTTTCAAAAGGATTTCCTCATAAAAAAATGTGAAAGCATGAAAAAAACCTTGTTTAACTATGTTATTTTTACAAAAATTGATTTTTTTTAAATGCATCAAAAGACTTTAAGAAATGGAATAACACAGTTTTAGCACAATTTAGCATCTTTCAATTCATAACAAAATTTTATGCGATCTATCGCGGATTCGCGACCTTATGATTTTTTTCTGCACCGCTACAGCCAGGTATAAGTTATTTTACATTCTTTGAAATGTTGGTCGTTTGAATTTTTTTTAACAAGTATTCTTAAAATGAATAATATGGTAATTAACATGAAAATTGATTTTTCAATGATCCGCGAGTGTGTTTTAAGAGACCAATAAATATTTGTATGTACCACAAAAGATTCCCATCTCCATTTTTGACAATTTTTATTTTAATCTTGTACTATTCTTGACTTGTAGAAGATGGTCTCCGAGGTTTCCACTCCTGAGTCTCGGATGGCCCTCTCTAGCACCAGGTTGAAAAGGAGACAGGCAAGCCCATCACCCTGGCGCAGACCCTTGGTGGTAGCAAAGGGCCTTGAGAGTTTTCCATCCACCATCACCTGGCATGTGACGTTGGTCATGGTCATTTTAACAAGCCTGATAAGCTTGGCCGGGATTCCAAAAGAGCTCATTGCGTCGTATAGTTTTACCCTGGCTATGCTGTCGTATGCGGCTTTCAAGTCTATGAAGATATGGAAAGATGGGAGCTGTTGCTCCGCCATCTTTTCCAAGATCTGCCGCATGGTGAAGATCTGGTCAGCGGTTGATTTTCCTTTTCGGAATCCCCTCTGATAGTTTCCCACTATCTCTTCTACGAATGGGACAAATCTCTCTTGCAAGACTAAGGAGAAGATCTTATAGGCGGTATTCAACATCGTAATACCCCTGTAATTGCTGCACTGTAGCCTGTTCTCTTTCTTGTATATGGGATAGATGATACCAAGATTCCCATCACAAGGCATCGATTCGCTATCCCACACCTCAGTAATTATTTGATGAATTTCGCGTTCAAGTGCTGCAACTCCGTTTTTGATCAGTTCGGCTGATATTCCGTCGGTGCCGGGTGCTTTATTATTCTTCAACCGTCGGATTGCTTTTCGGGTTTCGTCCATGCTAGGTGGCAGTAGCATGATATCGTCCGCTAGTGGAGCCTCTAGCTGTTCGTTGAACTGATCATTTAGCAATTCATCAAAATACTGAGCCCATCGCGAGAGGACCTCTGGCTGGTAGCTGACCAGATTTCCATCCTTATTTCGACAACAGGTCACCTTAGGTATAAAGGTGTTTCGGTGACCTGCTATCTCTTGGTAAAACTTACTTCCTGGGCCGTATCGCACTCTGATTCTTTGGAGCTCCTGCACTCGTTGTTCATCTCACTGATGTTTCTTGGTGCGGTGTACTCTTTTTTCTTCTTGTCTGAGCCGTATGCAATTCTCTGCGCATGCCCGCGTTCTATGCCGCTGCTGCATTACTCGGTATGCGCAGTTCTTACGTTCCGTCACAAGTCTACATTCGTCGTCGAACCAGACAGATTTGGTGTTGTCCCGACGTGGTGGCAGTGTGGATTTTGCACAGTTCACTATCTTTGTTTTTAGAGCGCTCCACCGTTCGCTCGTAGCGTCGTATGGAGTTGCTGGTAATAGAGACTCACCTAAAGCGGATTCGAATGCCTGTTGGACTTTAGCGTCCTTTAGGGAGTCCGTGTTGAGCCGGGCCTGCATTTTTCCCTCATCCTCTTTGTCACGGGCACGGGCGATTCTGCAACGTATCACTAAGCCAACCAGATAGTGATCGGAATCGATGTTGGCTCCTCTATAGGTTCTGACGTTTAACAGGCTCGACTGTCTTCGGCGGCTTATCAGCACGTGGTCGATCTGGTTGGAAGTGGCTCCATCTGGGGACACCCAAGTAACTTTGTGGATGTCCCGACGCGCAAACTTGGTACTTCCCACAACCAGATTACTTGCTGCTGCAAGTTGGACCAATCTATTACCATTGTCATTACTGTGCTCATGTAGACTGTGATCACCAATGTATTGGCGGTACATTCGCTCCCTACCGACTTTTGCATTGAAGTCCCCCAAGATGATATTGAGGTCATGCTTAGGGCACTTATCAATGATTTTTGCGAGGCGGCCGTAGAAAAGGTCCTTCTCCTCTTCGTTTTTATCTTCGGTAGGCGCGTGAACGTTTATGAGGCTGATGTTGAAGAATTTGCCTCGCATGCGCAGGGTGCATAGCCTATCGTCTATAGCCTTGAAGTCGATGACCTCGGATTTCAGCCGCGGACCCACGGCGAAACCCGTTCCGAGCATATGGTGGCGGTCGTGGCAGCTGTAGTACAAGTGGTACCGTTTTTCACCACGTCTGCTTAGCACACCATTCCCTAGCCATCGTATTTCCTGTAGTGCTACAAGGTCCATGTTCAGTGTGGCTAGGGCGTCATCTAGTTGCTTCAAGGCTCCGGCTCTGTGCAGAGTGCGTACGTTCCATGAGCCCATTATCATTGTCCGGGGGCGTTGCAGGGGTCGGTTACCGTAGAGTTCAGTTCGCAGAATATCCTGTATGCTTTCCGAAGTCGTATCCTTACTCGAGGCAGGGTGACTGGCCCCGCGTTCAAGCCCCCAGTACCCCTGGAGGGCCTCAGGGCAGTTTAGTTTAGCGTCTGGCTGTCCCCCCGACGTTCAGACAGCCCGGTTACCCGCACTGCCCACCCCCGTCCTGTTTAGCCATGCGCCACCATCCGCCCAAGGGGTTGGAACCAGCCCGTTTACCCAAGCTTAGATATACGACGTTACATGTTACCGCTCTGCACGTCGAGGACGTGACGGAATAGGAGTTGGAAAGGAGTTTTTTTTCTAGTGCGGTGGTTTTTCTTTCATTCGCCCTTCCCCGCATTCTAGAGAGATCGACCCGCTGTCTCTCTCCTTAAGCCAAACACATGTAGTTTTGGGTTATGCGTAGTGTTTAGGTTCATTCATTTTCTACCTGCATGGTTTACACACGTGAGGTTCTTCCACTGACTAACTTGAATGCAACGGCGGCGTCATTGAGACGGCTTCAAATTTGCTAGGTAGCACGGTAGCACAACTGTAGCCCAGCGTTTCTAGATATCGTTCAGCGGCATTTGAATGTGCGGTATGCATCAAATTCCATCTTAGGCAGTCTTCTTAAACAGCATATGCGGCGAATAAATGGTGTTGATTTTTTCCTCTCATCGCGTAGAAGCCAACATATAATCAGAAAACATGGATTAGAAGATGCAATCTTATGTTTAAGAACAATGCTTATAAGTTTACCTGTGTAGTTTAACCCAGAAACGACAAGTCGTCAAGAACAACACTTTCACACTGCGGTGGTTGGTTTGGACTGAAAATTCTCTAAGTCCCCTTCGCTGGCGCGTCACCCTGCCGACAAAATCAGTCAAAAAATCCCCTGAACAAACCCCGAACACTCCCTGTTCGGGCGACATCTGTTCAGGGTCGGTGTTCGGGCGGCTCGGTTCGGTCGGCTCGTTCGGTTCGTTCGGTTTTCCTGGTTTGTTCAGTTTGTTCTCATATTTTCAACGGTCTCTTCCCTTCTCAAAAGAGAGCGCGAACCGTGAGAGCAAAAATAGTATGCGCTTACGGCTGCGCTCTCTTTCAGAAAAAAACGCGCAGACCAGACAACGTACACAGGAATACATTTCACTTTATTGTCTTCTTGAATTTCGGTTGTTCTTTTTACCAACGCCTTGATTTTGGCAGCGGTGGTGTCTTTTAGCTGCGTGAACGGGGAAAAAACGCCATTGTCGCCTAGTAGCACTGTTTTCCTGCATCGTCCAGCTGCATGTAGCTCACGTCTATCAGTATTTCCAGCGGTGAAATGCTGTAACATAATTTACTCGTCAAACAGCAGCAGACATGAAACAAGATAATGAAATTATTATTAGAAACAAGTTAAGACTCCAACTGCGATGATTTTTAACCTACCTCAACGGTAATGCTTGCAAGTCGACCTTCCGCTAGGAACAGCACTGGGATACTGGCAGTTGACGTTTTTTCTTGAACTTACCCGTACTCTTCGCCGGTTGCTTTGGTCCACAAATTTGCTAAGCTCGCTTCGCCGGCGTTTCGGCCAAGTTGGTTGAACGCGCATACTACAACATAATTATCTTGCGCTGATGCATACATTCAAAGATACTGGAAAACGACGGTTCAAACCAGAGAATTCGAGCGCCATTCGCTCGCTCGGTGCAGCCGACCACCACGCTGATATCCAAAACCGCATACACATGGAAGAAAATCACGTGAAACAGGTAGTAAAAGAGAGAGAGATCCGAGCTTCGGGCCCATTTTGGCTCGGATTTGTCGGCAGGGCATTCAACCACCGAATGTGGAAGCACGCGTACACTCTGACAAAACAGCCTGCGCTGTTGCACACATGCAAACCAAAACGGGTCGAGCAATGAATTTATGCTCAACACATGCTCAATTTCCAGTGCGGCTAGCGTTGTGAGAGCGAGAAGCAGATAGGACCGATCTTTTGTCTCTTTCTAGCTACCGCAGATCTTCGGCAAAATGCTTTCTGGGTTGTGCCGGTCTGCTTGCTTCTTATCATTTTGCTCTTTTTTATTCGCTTTGAAGGTCGTGCGTGGATGTGTTCTTCACGTGTGGAGTGCCTCAACCTTGGTTGAAGCAACTCAGTACAATTTCCATGTGCGCAGTACGAGCTATGAAAGTTGGGTAAATGCCGAAATGATAAATAAAATGAATGAGAGTTTTGAAAAAAAATTATTTACTTGAAAAAGGGTCTAAAACCCAAACCAATTATTATGAAACATGGTAGAAAACACTTGCAGTTATAGCCTGTCAAAGTAAAAAATGTGCGAAAAACAAACTGAAACATTTTCTTTTTTATGCTAGTTAGGGATTTTTTTCGCCTGCGTTAACGAACAAAATTTTAAAATGCTTATTTTTTTGCAAAGGTGATTTAACTTTCGTTGTAATGAATTTTAACTCCTTTGAGTTTCAAAAGGATTTCCTCATAAAAAAATGTGAAAGCATGAAAAAAACCTTGTTTAACTATGTTATTTTTACAAAAATTGATTTTTTTTAAATGCATCAAAAGACTTTAAGAAATGGAATAACACAGTTTTAGCACAATTTAGCATCTTTCAATTCATAACAAAATTTTATGCGATCTATCGCGGATTCGCGACCTTATGATTTTTTTCTGCACCGCTACAGCCAGGTATAAGTTATTTTACATTCTTTGAAATGTTGGTCGTTTGAATTTTTTTTAACAAGTATTCTTAAAATGAATAATATGGTAATTAACATGAAAATTGATTTTTCAATGATCCGCGAGTGTGTTTTAAGAGACCAATAAATATTTGTATGTACCACAAAAGATTCCCATCTCCATTTTTGACAATTTTTATTTTAAAACTTTTGTTTCAGAGCACTAAAGGTTTTGCTCAAGAAAGAATTATAGAATCAAAAACTTGAAGTAGATATGCCTACAGTAAGTTAAGGAGAACGACTGCTCGGTGCAGAACAAAAATTAGTTTATTTTTTTTATGGTTTATACAACACGTCCATCTTAGCTGAACCTTACAATCGAATTCCACTTGGTGTTACAGTGATCATCTTTTATATTGAATTTTATGTAGATATGGTTCTTGGCTCGACCGCGTTCGATCGTGCCTGATCTTAGAACTTCCGTTCGTGATAACTCTAACATCCGTTTGCACAGCTTGTCGAAGGGTTGCTTTGACGGTGCTCTGGAGGTACCTTTATAGGGGTGCGTACGTTGCTGATGTGACAGTCTCATCGACTTCCGTTTCCGTCCGTAGCGACTCTCTCAAATCCGATATAGCTGGGGGGGAATCTGATCTGTAGCTGTCTGCTTTCAACTACCTGGTGACGGTCTCGATATTGTTAACTTTCCGATTTCGAAGTTGCTAACTTGATGATCTCGATGTAGCTCACTCGGACATTAACGGAAAATTTGAATAAATGAACCCAGCATATTTGTGTAGAGTAAGGGTTCAAACTATTTGAATGATATAAAGACTTTGGTTTTTAATACAAATCCTTTTTCCATTCGAAATTGTTTAGAGATTGTGCTGCAACGAGTATGATATAAATAGCTTGGTTTGTTTTAAAAAATGATGGTATGCCAAAAAAGGAAACCTTAAGATTGGAACCTAGCTTTTCTAATAGTGAAGGCGAGTTTAAAATATGTATGACAAACCTCGTACTGACTTGAATTGAAAAATTTAAAATTTGCAAAAATGTCGAAGCCTTTGTTTGTGTCTTGTAAGGAAAAGATTTTGAAAAACTTGAAATTTGAAATTGGTTTTAAGGTGGACGAGCTGAGACTTATGGCATTTTGCAACTTTGTACAAAATATCACTGGGCAACGAGGAAGAACAATATCTCTCGCGAAACTTGTTATCCCAAAAGATATCATTATTAGAAATGTTCTAGACCTCTTAACTTGAGAAATGGTTTTCTTCTTCAAGCTGTTATATAAGTTCTATTTCACGTGGCAAAGCATGAATGCAAAGAGGCAAGATATTCTCATGATAATAGTCTCATTTTTATATGTAAAATAAAATTAGTAACGATGATAGATCCGGTGAATACACCTGAATCGGAGATAATTATCATTTCTAACAAGTGACAGTTTTACACCTGAATTATATACAATTGAAGCGGACACACCGCATCGTAGTCATAATCTGAGTCGTAAGCATAAGCAGAAGTGTCGTCTATCGATCGCGCGGTCACACCGCATCGTAGTCATAATCTGAGTCGTAAGCATAAGCACACTACAAGCAAAATTTGCGATGTATCGTTCGTCTCGACGTTTCATGAGCTTGTCACCTCTTCGATCCATACAAATTTCCAATCCGTAGCGTTGTGCATGGGTGTGTTTGCTATCGTCGTGAGCATCGCGCGTACCGCTCAACACCCCGCTCCACACAGCTCCCACAAACTAGCTCATTTTTCTTGTCACTCGTATCGGCCGGGGTCGTCACGAGTTTTTGTTCCGTTCTGTCTGTACCAAAACTATCTCCGCGCTCGTCTTGAGCTTCAAACCCGTACTGAGCGGCCCTAACGTAGCTCAATCACTCAATGTTATTATCAGAACGGAATGTCCGTGGAACAACGGCTAGAAGTTTGTAGCGATCGCTTATATTTAGCGAATTTCAATTAGGGGTTTCCCATTCTTAATAAATTAATAATTTCAAAATAAGTTTAACCCTTTCCGATGCCTGAACAAAATGATTCAGCCATTTAAGCAAATCACACAGTAGAAGAAAACCGGAGGGAAAACCGTATGGGACAATTTATTTTATCAATTTTGTAATCGTCGCGAAATTGTCTAAATTACGTTTACGATAGCATTTCCTATAGGAGAGATGCATTCATAAGATGCCATGCATGCGAAATTCATTGACTTCAATTTAAAGCATAGACCGGCAATTGTTTCTACGATTGGTTTGCAAAGCACATTTTTATAACGATTCAGGTGCTTGTTTATATTAACAAAATCTGGTATTGAATTTACTCATAACCGAGGGTAGGCTTTCTGGCAAAACGTACAGCAATTCGTACATTTAGCCAATCGCTTCGATCAGAAAGCTATTGGATTGGTTTTACCCTTAGCGAAGGAATTCTGTTTATGATAAACACCGAAGAAGCAAATCCAGTACAATTGAAAGTATGCGGAATGATAAGGAATGATTGGTTGGCGATAGGAATCACGATATCGGGGGATCGATGGATATTACCAACGTATTTATTACCGATCGATATATTACCTACCGAGCTCCATCACCTAAACATGGGAAACGGAAGTCCTTCCCTGCAAACCAGCCAGATATGGATAACGCTTTTGTAAGGTTGAGTTAAAGTCCGTAATTATGTTCAATGTTTTTTTCTACTTTCATATAAATAATATCGACTGTTGAAAGATTAGTTTTTTATATTGTCAAAGACATATGATTTTGACTGAAATATTTACGCTCATATCTCTTGATGGTTCCTACTCATTTGCTCGAAAGATATAATTTAGTGTGTAAGAAGTTTAATCCAAGCACACTTAGCGCCAAATACCCTAATCATTTTTTTAAATCCACTAAAAATATCTGTCTTTTTGATTGTGATTTGCCGACCATGAACGTGAAATTATGGTGCAGATCAGAAACAAACTTGCGAGACGGGATTTTGCTAGGCAAATTCAAGTCAGTTTCACGTTATGGGTAATATGGGGTTCTCAGCGATCTCAAAATATATTTTAATCGGCGTCATAATTTGGCCTTAAAAGAAAGAAAGTCAACCGTTAGCAACGGGCACATAATATGAGTCTCGACGGCTGAATCGGTAAATTTTCGACGCTCAATCATTTCAAGACAAAACTTCATCTCATCAGTTCCAACTTCTCCCCTCTCTAATTCGACCCGAAATAATTCAAATTTGCAAAGAAAAGGAAGAGAGGCAGAAAAAGCAAAAGGCAGCCAAGCACAACAAAGACCCTAAACAGAACGAATAAGAGCATAGGGGGGAGAATCGTTTCGACACTTAGAACACTCAGAGCTAATGTTCCACTCCGACATGCACTCGCGGCCACACGGTCAAGAAGAGCTTGAAGCGAAAATAACGAGAGCAGAGCGTACGGGCGGGCCTGAGCTTCCTTCCACATGGATTTTTTTTTATTTCATGATCACTCAATTTTACGCGAGCGCCATTGATTTGCAACACATGCTAGGCAACATCCTCATGAAACGTCGACTTTTTACTGCATCTCGACGTCGACGCGACGGTCGAGGCGACGATACGAAACGTCGGCTCGACGGTCGAGCCGACGATATTTAACGTCGCCACAGCCCTAAATGCTAGTCGTGCAGAAGTGTCGTCTATCGATCGCGCGGTCACGTCGCCTCGTAGTCACACGACTAGCATTTAGGGCTGTGGCGACGTTAAATATCGTCGGCTCGACCGTCGAGCCGACGTTTCGTATCGTCGCTTCGACCGTCGCGTCGACGTCGAGATGCAGTAAAAAGTCGACGTTTCATGAGGATGTTGCCTAGCATGTGTTGCAAATCAATGGCGCTCGCGTAAAATTGAGTGATCATGAAATAAAAAAAAAATCCATGTGGAAGGAAGCTCAGGGGCCCCCGCCCGTACGCTCTGCTCTCGTTATTTTCGCTTCAAGCTCTTCTTGACCGTGTGGCCGCGAGTGCATGTTGGAGTGGAACATTAGCTCTGAGTGTTCTAAGTGTCGAAACGATTCTCCCCCCTATGCTCTTATTCGTTCTGTTTAGGGTCTTTGTTGTGCTTGGCTGCCTTGCTTTTTCTGCCTCTCTTCCTTTTCTTTGCGAATTTGAATTATTTCGGGTCGAATTAGAGAGGGGAGAAGTTGGAACTGATGAGATGAAGTTTTGTCTTGAAATGATTGAGCGTCGAAAATTTACCGATTCAGCCGTCGAGTCTCATATTATGTGCCCCGTTGCTAACGGTTGACTTTCTTTCTTTTAAGGCCAAATTATGACGCCGATTAAAATATATTTTGAGATCGCTGAGAACCCCATATTACCCATAACGTGAAACTGACTTGAATTTGCCTAGCAAAATACCGTCTCGCAAGTTTGTTTCTGATCTGCACCATTATTTCACGTTCATGGTCGGCACATCACAATCAAAAAGACAGATATTTTTAGTGGATTTAAAAAAATGATTAGGGTATTTGGCGCTAAGTGTGCTTGGATTAAACTTCTTACACACTAAATTATATCTTTCGAGCAAATGAGTAGGAACCATCAAGAGATATGAGCGTAAATATTTCAGTCAAAATCATATGTTTTTGACAATATAAAAAACTAATCTTTCAACAGTCGATATTATTTATATGAAAGTAGAAAAAAACATTGAACATAATTACGGACTTTAACTCAACCTTACAAAAGCGTTATCCGTATCTGGCTGGTTTGCAGGGAAGGACTTCCATTTCCCATGTTTAGGTGATGGAGCTCGGTAGGTAATATATCGATCGGTAATAAATACGTTGGTAATATCCATCGATCCCCCGATATCGTGATTCCTATCGCCAACCAATCATTCCTTATCATTCCGCATACTTTCAATTGTACTGGATTTGCTTCTTCGGTGTTTATCATAAACAGAATTCCTTCGCTAAGGGTAAAACCAATCCAATAGCTTTCTGATCGAAGCGATTGGCTAAATGTACGAATTGCTGTATCTTTTACCAGAAAGCCTACCCTCGGTTGTGAGTAAATTCAATACCATATTTTGTTAATATAAACAAGCACCTGAATCGTTATGAAAATGTACTTTGCAAACCAATCGTAGAAACAATTGCCGGTCTATGCTTTAAATTGAAGTCAATGAATTTCGCATGCATGGCATCTTATGAATGCATCTCTCCTATAGGAAAAGCTATCGTAAACGTAATTTAGACAATTTCGCGACGATTACAAAATTGATAACATAAATTGTCCCATACGGTTTTCCCTCCGATTTTCTTCTACTGTGTGATTTGCTTAAATGGTTGAACCATTTTGTTGAGGCATCGGAAAGGGTTAAACTTATTTTGAAATTATTAATTTATTAAGAATGGGAAACCCCTAATTGAAATTCGCTAAATATAAGCGCTCGCTACAAACTTCTAGCCGTTGTTCCACGGATATTCCGTTCTGATAATAACATTGAGTGATTGAGCTACGTTAGGGCCGCTCAGTACGGGTTTGAAGCTCAAGACGAGTGCGGAGATAGTTTTGGTACAGACAGAACGGAACAAAAACTCGTGACGACGCCGGCCGATACGAGTGACAAGAAAAATGAGCTAGTTTGTGGGAGCTGTGTGGAGCGGGGTGTTGAGCGGTACGCGCGGTGCTCACGACGATAGCAAACACACCCATGCACAACGCTACGGATTGGAAATTTGTATGGATCGAAGAGGTGACAAGCTCATGAAACGTCGAGACGAACGATACATCCCAAATTTTGCTTGTAGTGCATAATCTCAGACGTAAGCATAAGCAGAAGTGTCGTCTATCGATCGTGCGATCACACTGCACCGTAGGTTAAAATTATTATACATTTGTAAGCAAAATCGTTAGCAAGTGTCTCGGGCCAAGTAGGTATCGAGGGAACCCGAACACATGTCTACGATCAGTTGGTATCGGGAAGCGAACAAATAAATGTCACAAGTGAAGTGAACAAGTGTTTCTATATTGTCACCGCACTCTTCTCGGACAACTCCCTCTTCTCCACCAGGCCTGGCCAGATCGATGTGTGCATGTAGTGGTGCTAGCGATTGACGTTACAGGAAAGAGCAAATCAGCTGATTGCAGTGCCATTGAATATTTTGTCTAAGGAAGCGCAGTATAAAGTACGTCATTCAATTTTATAATTAATCTATCTTTTATAAACTCATATTATGTCATAAGTAATAAAACATAGCAACTTTTCCTTCGACTTCGCTAAAACGTTGTACTTGAACGATACCCTTTTTCGCAAATGCTTATGCCGAAGATAGAACGATTTGATTCCGGAACCGAGGTACAGGCTTGTACATACCTTTAGGGTGAGTGCAAACCTGTACCGCGGTTGCAGTGCCCAATCCAGCTATCTTTAACAGTGAAAGGAAAAGAAGACCCATACGGTAAACCGACAAATCCTCTAGAGAATTAAATCCATGTTTTTCTCTATTTGTGGTTATTAAAAATATAAGGGCGGAAGATTCATTATCCCTCGTACAAACGGTATTATTAGTATTGTAATTATTGATTGCTCGCAAATATTCCTATTTTAATGATATGTGATTAACTATGACAAATAATAAATTTATTTAGCACAGATGAATTATAAAATTTAATGATATATTTTTCCTGCACTTTGAAAAGCATATATGTAACATCATTGCGATCAGCTGGTTTGCTCTTTCCCTCTTTCACACTCTTATGCGGATTCTGTTCGATTTTTGGAACCATCATTCGATCGAAAACATGCACTACTACATATAAATATCATTCTGTTCCACGGTACCCGTAATTTTCTCAGCACCGATGGAACCAAACACCGCTGATACAATTTGTATGCAACGAGGCACCGTTCCCGGTACGGTTCCGAGTCGTTTGCACCCACCCTTAAGGTTAACGGCACCACATAGCTCCATCGATCGACGCTCAAGCCCATCGCAAGCGCGCGTAGTATGGAACGATTCCCTCTGTTTTCCAATACCAGTGCTCAGTGGACAACTCCCATACAAACACCGGGATAAAAGTCCAGCGCTTGTATTTTGTGAAACTTTCAATTGAAACTTTTAATTCAATTTTCTACTTCTCATTCTTGCACATAATTGTTGCAGGATGTATTTAGTATGTTGCTATTGTTTTACTACAGTAAATAATAAACTGGCTTTTTTTGTAACCTTAACTTATGTTTAATGAAAAATGGTTAGCCCTTTTGTGATTTTCTCTACTATAATTATTGTATGATTTCTTATCAAGTTTATGATTTGTGTACATTTTCAATATTTTTTTGCTGATACAAGATGACCAAAAATATAAAAAATCATTTTAATATTTTTTGAACATAATTATTGTTACATATAGATTTATAATTACTGCGGCATAAAGTGCACAAATGATGGCGAAGTGTTCATTCTAGAAATTATTATCGGACCTTTTTAGCTGAGCTGGTCATGGGAGATCTGAACAGATGAAGCCTAACACGACCACATAACAGTATCATTTATATTTATTGATTTTTATTTTAAAATTTTTAAAGAACATTTAGAAATTTATTATAATATATTATTACCTGGCAAAAAACTCATGTATAAGACATCTAACTTTGGAAAAACCTCCTCCAAACCTGTTATTGTTTTTCCGTCATCATTACATCATCATCGTCCTCACTTTCAATGTTGTTTTGTATGTTTGTTGAGTTATTTTCATGATTAATATGAGTATTATCTTGTAGAATCAAAAAAATATTCAACCGTATCAGGATAACCCGATGTTCTTTGTGTTCGTTTTGCAAGTGGGATTGTACTTTTAAAAGAGTCCGAGGAATAAATTGCTTGCATAAATGTAACTTTTAGATTTAATACCCTAAAACACTTACGATCATGATCCATTCTATCTTTTCTGTAAAGCATATGCCAAGCTTCAGCGGCTTCCTCATACAAAGAACCTACAGGCGCTGGAGCATCTATAATAATGACTCCTATATGAGCTGGTATATTATGGATGGAAGGAGGCATGTTATACCAACTATAATGTTTAGGTCAAAATTTATAAGTATCCTTACAGTAATTACCTACAGTTCATCTCCTTCTTCTTCTTATTTTTCTTCTTCTTTACTGACCAGCTCATAAATGAGCACGTCGTACTGACATGGCCTACTTTGCTAAGCTTAGTCAAGGCTCTCATGACTTTTTAATTACTCGTAGCAGGATAGTCAGTCCAACGAGATTCGATTCCGACGCTATTGTGTGTTTATGCCGCATGCTAACGCTTTGGCTATCGAGCTCCCCAATTACTTACAGTAATAGAATTTAAAAAGAAATTGCAATTTATGGTTATAAAAATATTTCCGAACTTATCTAATAATTCCTCCTCTATTTCTAAAATGTTGCCGAGTTTTTTCGTGTTCGAAAATACTCGCCTGCAGATGTTCTTTCTTTGATTTGAGATTGTTCAAATTCTTTGAACATTGTGTCTAAAATTTGATTTTCACGTGTTATATACAATGACTTAAAATTTTTTGTAATTTTTCTTTTTTTTAAATCAATTTTACAAGATAAATAGAGCGAAGATGAAAAATAAACCTCAGGCTAAAATGTAAATGTGATGCTCCATATCTCAAACTATTCGATTCCGCATTAAATCCTGTTTCTACATTTCTTATATCGCTCATTTCGTTTGAGTTTGCTCCACATATGCAACAATTATGCATAGATCTTGTATTAGTAAAAAAAGCTAATACTTTACGATCTATCATACTCATATAAAACTTAAAAGCCATATTTATGTACATATTTTCTCCTACTTTAAATCTAAAAAGTGCTAATATAAATATCTTATTCTCATTATAATCTACATTTTGCTTTATTAGATTCTTCAATAAATTCTTTTTAAATTATCCTTATAAATCTAACACTTTGATGAAGGATATTGCACCAAATAATAGATTCGTTCACTACGTAAAACCTAATTGGACTGGATTCGGTGACCTGAAGGTTACTGCCAGTTTCTTCAATATTGCTTACATATTGTTGATGATGAAGGCTATGACCACTTGAACCATCGATGCCCCATGAACACAACAGCACAAAATTATTTGACATATTGTATGGATTCATGAGGTTTGTGCATATTTCTTCTCATTGCTTATCACACATTTTCATAGCTGTGTGGTTCAGTAGTGCTTGAAGTTCCCCACAGATTTTTGTATCACTTGCAGTTATATATTTTTCACTAGGACTACACGTTTTTTTCAGTGCGGTTATACTTACATAAGAGAGGAACTATTTTTTGGAAATTTTTAAAAGTAAACATATTAAGCTTTTGAGAAACTATTGTCTATAAAACAATCCAACATCCTGCACAGTAACACTCGATGCTTTTCCATTTGCTTTTATCGGCATGAACTTTAAATTGTTTTTAATCCAATCGTTCACTACAGTTATGGAAAACGATAGCTCGATTCAGATAAAAAATAATTTTATTTATTTATCTCGGTTTGGACAACACGTCCGTCCTAGCTGAACATCCCTATCGAACTCAACTCGGCCTGTCTCTGATCTTCGTTTATATAGAAGTCTTGATAAGGTTTGATTGCGTTCGATCCTGTCTGTTCTTTAGAATTTCCGCTCGCAATAGCCCTAACATCCGTGGAGTGCGTACGTTGCTGATGGGACAGTCTCGTCGTCTTCCGTTGGGGTGCACATGATATTAACTCTCTGATGGCTTCCGCTTCCGTAGGGTGCATACGATCTTCATGTGACTTATCCGGACATCACGTTGGAGTGTGTACGTTGCTGATGAGACAGTCTCGTCGTCTTCCGTTGGGGTGCACATGATATTGACTCTCTCATGGCTTCCGTTGGGGTGCACACGATCTTGACCCTGATGGCTTCCGTTGGGGAGAACTCGATCTTGACTCTCTTCAATTCAATATTGCTGAAGGGAAACTGTCTAGTCTGAAGTGTCTTGTACCGGTTTCGATATAGATCACTTCTCGATCTCGGTGTTGCTAACTCTACTTTTAATAATTTCATATTTTTATTCTTTGTAAGCCAGTAATCTGGCAGCGTATACATATTTTTCTAACTTGTCAGCGGAGGTAATTATTTGCAGCAAACCGTCTTTTATTTTTTTTTACAAAAAACTTTAAAACATCTTTTTTTTTACGTCCAATAGATCCAATTTGGTTCGCAGATAAAAAATCATAGAAGTTGAACGAAGTGTAAAGCCTCAGTTGATATTTTTGATAAAAACGCTCAAAATGTTGTGAGCATATTTTCTTTCGCTGTTTAAACAAATTGTCTATTTTTTATGTTTTATAACTAGCGTTGGTTTTTTATTCTCCGTTATCGCTATGTTGCTTTTCATGAAATAAAAAGCATTTGAAATATTTGTACTGTACGGTTTATGATTTGCAAATACACGAATGTCGTTGTTGCAAAAAGAAGCCAAAATGTTGCAAATTGACAAAATAAATAATCTTCAAAAGAAGTAATGCATATTCATTCATTTTCCTGAACATCTGCCGAGCAGTTCAGCTGCTAAGATACAGTTCTGGAAAAAGTACAAAAAGAAACATACGAAGAAATTGGCAGTGTCATTTGATCAGGCAGGTATTCTTTAAAATATGAATGATTCTCTTCGTCGCGGGTGGTGGCATCTTAATCATTCATAAAATTGAAGATAAATAATTGCAGAATAGTTTGTGAATGGTAAAATTTTACGATCTATAAGGACTTTTTTTGGCACAATTCTTAGCACAGAATTTGTATGGTTTAGCACCAGCAAATTTTGAGCTTTCAAAACTCAAAGTAAAACTTTTTTAAGTAAAATATAACTGTTTTCCTTTCCAAAATACTATCAATTCTTTAAATTGACCCATTATCTATCAAATAGTAGTAGTTATGAAATGTTAGATTTATTTGTTTTTTTTTTGTGCTTCATTTTAAACAAAACCTAACTTCGATGGCTTGTGTTTCGAAAACTAAGAGATTTACAGACATAAAATTACACAATATTCATAGTTCAATCCAGTAGAGTGAAAAAACATTTTAACTTTGTCGAAAATCCGATGAATGCTCGCTGTGCAGAGGCCCTTTCAAGCTTCTTTATCTTCTTCTTTACTGGCCCGCTCACAATTGAGCACGTCGTAAAGACATGGCTTACCTTGCTATGCTTGACTAAACCTTTCATGAAGTTTTTATTTACTAGTAGCTGGATAGTCGGTCCTGCGTACGGAGGAGGGAGAGAGGGAGGCTCAGACGAGATTCGATCCCGATACTATCGTGTGTTTGTGCCGCACGCTAACGCTCCGGCTATCGAGCTCCCCCGCCTTTCAGGCTCCTAGGCCCTTTCAAGCAATAATGATCTATATCTGCCAACAAATACAATTCACGCGAGAAAATACACCCACAGCCGATCTAGCAAGGAATTGAAATACAAAGTGAATAAAAAAGAAGATGGCGCTATTCAATAAGAGGGTGAAGCATTAATGATTATATGGCTTAGTTTTTTTGGTTGAGGTTTTGCACCTGTATTTGTAAATCTGGATGCTGTGTCATTTAGGTGGGTCCTTCAGCGCTATCCAATAAAGGTTATAGCCGACCTGCAACGAACTCATTTAAACGTTGAAAAAATTGTTCAATGAATTTTTTTTTCAAAACCTCACATACTCTCACTCATTTCCGAATCGGAAATGCCGAAACAAAATTATTGAGTTAATTTCAAAGCTTCAGGTTACCCAATGATATTGAAAATGTAAATTAATAATTTGGATTCGTAAATAATGTTGATATCCTTTTTATAATTTGAATTTGTTCAAGTCGTTGAATCTATGATGCTTATAAAAGAAAAACAAATCCAACGGTCGCTAAGAAACGCATGTTTTCTTTTTTACTTTCTGATTTCTTTTTTATTAATTCAATGTGAAATCATTGACTTTAATTGTTAGCTACTAAAATCAAAAATAAACTATTGATTTAATCAATTCCTAGATTTCATAGAAACTGACTGCGTATGTGAAAAGCTGAAAAGCGCATGATTATATACAGCGGTGTATAAAATACAGCACACACAATGTAATTTATTGTTTGTGGAAAATTGAAAGCTTGTCTAAAATAAAAAAAAAAGCATGTCTCTTTGCAATTATCGGACTAAATCGCCACACCTTGCAGTAGAAATTCGTTTATTTTGAAGTTTTAATATTTTTAAACTTTCATTTTATTTGCATTGTCAAAGAACAGCCACATATGGTATAATCTTTTTAAACCCATTGTTTTACACTCAGCTTTAAAAGCTTTTACGATACCCAGGTCCAGCGAGTAAAACCAAAAAACAGTTGTTGGTGAAGAATGAAGATTGCGAAGAAAAAAAGGTACACATGAAGAATAGGATCATGGGTTGTTGCTAGTGGGAGCAGGCGAAAGAAAGTAATTAAAACGAAAAAGCATGATGAAAATACGTATAGGTAAGGGAAGATGGATCATACAACTGTTAAAATTTTAAAAATTACTTCATTTTTTTTCTTTTTTCTTTGCCGCTAATATATCAAACTTTTTAGCATAAGCTAGAAATTTTAGGACTTTTTCAAATAAATGGAAGAATCAAGCAGTGAAATTAAAAAATACCGTTTGGCATTATTCTTCCTTAACAAATTACAATTAAACCAACTCAAACAAACATCAAAACGACTCAAACTTTAAAAAACTAAAAATAACATACATTTACAACTTTTGTTCATATTTTACAGATTTACGCATATGTACTAATTCAATAAAAAACAATCTTCAAATCAGGGACAGAAAACCATATTTCAATCTATATTACATAAATATAATAAAAGTTCACCCAAAGTACGTTGTATACTCCATTCTTAAATATCTTAGTGCCGACGGCAATTTCGAGGTGACTTTAGCAACAAAAGCAACCATATATTCCGAGGGTTTGGTAGAATGGAAACCACCTGCCATTTATAAATCATCATGTGAAATTGACGTAGAGTATTTTCCATTCGATGAACAAACATGCGTTTTGAAATTTGGAAGTTGGACATATGATGGTTTTAAGGTAGGTTTCTATAGCATTTTTCAGTTGGCTTTCAAATATTTCAAAAATATTCCCTATCACTTTTTACACTCAAATTCATTGCTTAACACCTATTCGTTAATATGCTGTTGAAGATTCTGTTGGCATCAACCAAGATTAAGTTAATTTATTTTACCCAATATTACAACGTAACCTTTTACAAAGCAAATTTGACAAGTTTATTTCTCTTGCAATTTGTTTTAAATTTTTGCTTTCACAACTATAATAAAATTTATCACGGACGGTGACACATGATTTTTTATTTTTGTATAATATATGTATTCATTTGTATATATAAATACTATGTATGTAAAATATAAGTGATATGCTTTTATAAATTTTTTAGTAAAATACTTGATGCAGCATAGTTAAATTATTATAATATTGTTTTATTAAACGCTAACTTCAATCATAGATTGCTATATACTTGATACCATTTTCTGAATTTATTTGAAAAAATAACATCGAATCCTTCACTTAATTTATTTAAAAAGCTTTCTTAGCTAGTTTTTTGTTCATAAAATATATAAATACTGTACAAATTTGTATATAGATTTCGAAATGCACCATTATCGGTACTATGTACAGTTAGCCTTATAGCTTACCAATTAAAAACTTCTCTTTGCTTAAAGATTTTTTAGCAAAGAAATATTTAATCAAAGTAGATAACAGTAAAACAATCTAAATCTGCAAAATGGCGGCAGGCTATAATACATTATCATGTTTTATGAGTGTTTTAATATAGTAATGACGTGATGAATCCAGCTTTCATTACAAAGAAATATGAGGCATAATAATTTCAATTTTCACTTGAGTAATTTAAGCCAACAACAATTAATAATCCATGCACATTTTCAAAAAACAACTACTTATTATGAAAGTAAAGAAAAAAATTAAAAATTTGTAAGGTATGTCCGTAATCTTTTAGTAGATTGTCTTCTTTTGAAAAGATTTTTTCAATGCCTTTTTTCATGTTTATGGTGTTTTCATTTAGCATTTTTTTCTGTATATATTTGTATCTTCTTCTCGTCAGATATATGTTATACGTTACAAAGATCCAAAAGCTCGTTGTTCAATCTTATATTCTGAATGAGTAGCCTATTACATAATTTAAACAATTTGATGGAAAACATTTCCAGCGAGTTTTGACAAAACTAATTTATTAAGAGATGTAATGGAAGCCTGGAGTAAACTAACCCAAACAAATGGTTAAAATGAAATTTAATCAAAAAACTTTACGAGCCTCTGTGAACGCAAACAACTTTGTAGTGTAGAGCAAGGAGATGTTAATTGCAAAATTTACGAACGAAAAATGAAAAACAAGAAAAGCGGAAAAAGGAATGAAAACAAGGTAAATCCAAAACTTTAGTTTAAAAAATGGTAAAGTGAACAGAAAATGAAGTGGTTTTACTTATATGCTCCATATTCTAACCATTACTTTTCAATAATAGATCTTGTTGTTCTCCACCGTGATTATTTTCTATGAGTTGGCAAAGCTTCTTAAAGAAAATCTGACACAATATGCCAGATGAAATACAATATTATCCCAATTATCATTAATATATCATACATCGCACACAAATTGCATGCAAGCGACTTTAAAACAGGCTTGTATACACACTAACTGAAAAAATATGTTGGTACAAACCAACTTGCAAATTGCTTGAAAGTTGTATTCAATGCAACTTTTTTCTCCCAATCCACTGTCTGGAAAACCACGAAATGCATAGTTCATCTACTAATCGTCAAATCCTAAGAATCTTTCAAACCTCTTATCTTTACATAAAATTCTATTTACCGATATTTTAGGCATTTGCAAATGAGTGAACAATTTTGACATGCAATTTAATGAAAGATTATTTAAAATCCAAAAACCAAAGCAGGAATACATAACTAATTTTTCCACCGACTAAAATTGATCTACGACCCTAGTTATATGATCATTGGTTCGTTTCCTAGTTTAGCCAAAGTGATAAGAATTTTATACCGTTCAAAAGTTTTAAAATATTATGATATTATTTTCAGTTATCAATAGCCAATTTACGCGCAACTTACTCGCAAAATCAAATGGTCTAATTGCTTTAAGAAACAAGAGTGTTTTTGCCACAAACGCTGGTTATTAGTGATGTGCGTTAAGCTATTTATTGTCTTCTTGTTTAATGGTTCAACAGCCGGTGTATGGTCAAGTCCTGCTTTGTTTAGCTAATGTTTTCTATGACTTAGAATAAATAGCAGAAAAATAGAATAAGTACAGAAAAATAATGTACTGCAAAGTAAACCTTAAGCTTAAGCTGTAAGGTTTGCTATGATTTTGAAATGTTAGCTATTTAAAGCACGAAAGGACTTAAACATATTGGGTTATCCAATTTGCAAATTTAAATGAAACGCAAACCAAAAACGCTCTTTAGAATCTTAGTATAGGCAGTTGAACAAAGCTTCGTAGTTTCTATTGATAAAAGTGATATAGGTTGGATGAAAATTGAAACTCGATAGAATTGATTTAGATAGAATAATCGAAAACCAACTATTCCAGTTCCGGTTAAAAGAATGTTTATTGATGCAGGCTGGTCAGATACATTGATTGATTTTAAACGAATCTTCATCAAAAATAAAATACCATGTGCATTTAAATCTACCAGTTACAAACACTAATTGGTTTTAGTGGTTTTGGTTTATTCTTGAACAGACAGACAGTTTATAACTACAGCACCATTCCTCTACGCTACTATCAGCATTGGAAAAAACAAACAAAATAAAAACAAAAGCGCAAAAATAACATTGACATTGTGTTAGTCATAAAACAAATACATTTGACAAAGAAATGAAAATTATACTTTCATTGCAACTACTGAACATATCCTAGAATAAAAAATCGATGTGCAGTGGGGTGGATGCCATGTTCTAATATAAAAGAACAAAAGATTGATTTTCTTCATTTTCCAACATTCATGAATAATCTCTTAAATTTCTTTTTTCTAACTCGTCTACTCATGAAATTCTTAATAAGTGTATTTGTATTTTTGCTCACATTTTATCGTACTCTCTCCCGCAATTTTAAACAGTATTTTTGCGTTTTTCTTCTCTCCACAGTGCTGATGGTCATTATGAGGTAACACTTATGACCAAAGCAACCGTGTATTATAATGGTATGGTCATTTGGCAGCCACCAGCTGTTTACAAATCGTCGTGTTCGATTGATGTTGAATATTTTCCATACGATGTTCAGACATGTGTTTTGAAATTGGGAAGCTGGACCTATGACGGTTTCAAGGTGCAAGAAATATTTTTTATCATTTTTCTTCATGTAAAGCTAATAAATAAAATAATAAAATTCACCACTTATAACGAATCTTTAAGGTGAAAAACCTAGTAATTAGTACATAATTGTGATTTAGAAATAATCACTACTAAAGAATCTTTTTAATGTCATTCATCTAGTTTTATTCCTGATTTTGATTTGATTTCATGTTAAAATAAAAATTATTTATTAGAAATCATCATCAAATAAAAGGATATAAAAAGAATAGAAAATGAGTTCGCTTTTAAAAATGATCATCGGTAATTTTGAAATACTTACAATAATGTGTAATAAAAAGTTTTTTTTTTGGAAAATGTTGTTGAACAAGCAATAGTATTTATGAATGCAGATATTACCTCATGCTTTAAACAAATTTGAAGATTTTTTACGATTTAATGTGTCCAACAAATTTCAATCATTTGTTTTTGTTTTTATTTTTTTTATTTTTTAAAAACTTACAATTTTTCTTGTCGTAAGTAATTGTTTTGACAAAGAAAGTATTTTATGGAAAAATTATTGCTTTTCTTTCAACTGTGAGTCAAGATTCCCTTTAACCTCAGTTTGGAGGTTTAATTTGTTCCAATATTTGCGTATTTAGCAAAATGGTTCATAACTGTGTCAACGACTTTCCGGACAGATGTACAAACGTCCAATTAAATTTAAATCAATTTCAAGTCGTTCAAAAAGCTTCGGAACAGAAACATACAACAGAATGAGAACAAAATGTACCACCGTTTTTTAAGTTAATCAGTTAACACTGTTTCATTAAAAAAAGAAGAATACAAATACATAGTGTCAAAAATTTAGTCGGTGATGATTCTTAAAAGTATCGTTGAACATGATAAGATTTAATTATTTTAACAGTATATTTGTAGTTTTAGTACTGAGTGAATGTTTAAAAAAATCTACAACGTTAAACTGCAAATGCTATAAAATAAGAAACGTTGAATCACAAAATATTTATTGTACATTTGTCTTGCATTATAATTTTTAATTTTGCAAGTAATGTAATGCTGAGAATTCCTTGTCAACCGTTTGTGGCATTCCCAATTTTTCCTTTTTATTTATTCTAAAGCTTTAAATTTATTTTATGTACACTCCCAACATGTTGGTTGATATTTTTAGTTAATGTGTTAATGATAACCAAGTCGAACCTATTAACAATTTCCCTGTTATTTTACATAACAATTAAAAACTTTCAAAAAGTAACAATGAAAACGAAATCCGTAGCATGTTAGATACATTTATTAGAAATGATATGTTTAAAGTAATTTTTTCTTTTGATAGCATTGGAACTAAATTCCATTCAAGTATTATTATCTTTCTTCGAAATTTGAAGTTTTTAGG